>NW_006262022.1:12315154-12350993 GCF_000493195.1 Citrus x clementina
CATTTTCAGATTTTTAAACAATATTTGTTGATTTCAAAGTTCTCACCAACTTCTCAATTTAAACCATAAACTTGATAACAACTAATTTCATAAAATCATTTTCTTGTTATAAAAACATAACGTGTAATTCTTTGTTTATCCAAAACATGTGGTTTGTTCTCATCAAAATTAATATTTTATAGCCATATAGGCTAACACCTTCTTCCTTAAGGTGGAAAAAAAAAGACAAGTGAGAATCAAAGAGAACAAACATAGAAAGAGAAAAAAATTGCTTCGAACATTTTTTTTAAAGAAAATAATATCTTTCAATCATTCAACTCTGTGAATAAGTACAAAAGGTGGGCTGGTATGTTATCCAACCATAATGTAAAATCATTGTAGTCTAAGGTTAACTTAGCAAGTGTGTGAGCAAAGCCATCACAAGCTCTTGGCGTGTGTTGTACTATTACTTGTTTAAACCTCTTCATCATCTGTTGGACATAAGATGCAGTCCAAAATATCTTAGCCTTTGTGCTTTTTCTAGCTGAGACTAAACTTGCTACATCCTATGAATCAGTCTGAATAATCAAAGATAAACATTCTGTGTTTTCAGTTACTTTGAACTTGAGCAAAATTCTATTTGATTTTTCTCTATTTCAATATTTTTATTCGTTCTTTTGTATTTTTTTTAAATTCTGAAACTTTATTGTTCTTCGTTCTATGATTTAGAGTTTTGTAGAACAAGAGAGATGTATAAGGTGAAGGGTATGTTAATACCAAAACCAAAACCACAACAACAATTGAGAGTTTAGCAAATATATAGTTTTGGGGACAGGGGCAAAGATCAATTAAAGTTGAGAAAATTGTGCAAAAATGAATTAAGAGGCTACTAAAAGAAATGATATGGGCCCAGCAAAGGCATTCACTAAAGAAAAAAGAATATTAAAAAAAAAATATATAAATAAACATATATATAAAAAACAAAAAACAAAGAACGGGAGGAGAAACTTATATACCATCAATATACCATCAAACTCTGTTTCCTCAAAGTCAGCTAGGAATAAAACCTTGGTCAGATCGTTTTTTTTTTTTTAGTTTCCTTTAAAGCGACATAAGTCTTCTCACAAGGATCAATAAGTTTTCCCACATGCAAATCAACATCCATATACTTCCCACCATGAATCTTGCAAGTAGGATTAACCACAATCTTTCTTCCCATAAGTGGGCCACTTGCTTAACAGCATCAGCCTTTTTTGCAGGTCGTTCCCTAGTAATCTTGCTTGCCTCATTAGCTTGCTTCTTAATAAGAATACTTCCTTTGAGCTTTCTTTTTTCCTTATCTTATAATTTCGTAGACCATATAAAGGAGACCTTGGATTTAATTTGGGCTCTTTAGCCTTGATATCAATAAGGATCCTCTTCAGAAGAGGAATATCTTCTTCAGCCACATATAAATTGAATATTATCCTTGTATCCCTATTTATTTCATCATTGCTAGAAAGGCAAGACAACCCAAGGGGAAAAATAACATAACTATAATACAAGGGAAATGTTTGCCCTAAAAGCTCCTCTCCATATAAGCCATAGGGGCACCTAACAAGGGCAGATAAACAAAAGGCTTATCTAATACAATATATACTGAGTAAATGGAAATTAATACATATGCATAGCAAATCAAAAGAAAAAAAACTCATGAAGGGTTTTCCAAAAAGCATAGCTCAGTGTGTAAGACTCCCTATATTTTCTCCTAGACTAATAGCCTGTAACAATCATATGATGATGAAGCATCCACTTCCTAAATGATCCTTCTTTGAAGTAGTAGAGATTTTATAAAAACTCCCTTATTTCCTCGAACCTTATAGTAGGATACCATAAGTCTTTCTCACCTTTAGATCCACAATTAAGCTTAAGCTTACAACAAACTAAAAATGCGTATAATGAGAGAAAGTGAGGCCCCTTAAGAGCCAAATTTAATTATAGCAAAAGCTTGCAAAAGTGATAAAATGCAGAGGTGATTATTAATGTTGAAGCCCATACTTAATAAAAAATTCTATAACCAAAAGAGAAATATAGAATGACATTACCTTAATTTGCTGGCGATAAAGCAAGATTGATTTCCTATCAATCCCAAGATCCATAATTGTTGAGTGCTGGAGAATGTATATTTATAAAGGGTAAAATCATCATTTTGCACTCTAAGTCTCACTAACATTTCTACTTTTATGTATTTAAGTTCTTTAAACTTTCATTGTGTGTGTTTTATTAACATTTGAGTATTTTACGAATTTTAGGGCATTTTGGTCATTTCACAATTAACGTGAAATCATACAGTAAAACAAATAATGTTTTTGAGTTTAGAAGAGCTAAAACCTTATGGGCATGAAGGGTAAAATCATAATTTTAGGATTTTGGTGGGGCCCAACTGACGTGCCATTGATTAATGATGTGGCAACATCCTATTGCATTGACCGATGATATGGCAACATTCTATTGGAGTGAAAAATGAGCTTACGATACATGCAATACATTAAATCAATGCTAGTTGACTTTTATGTTGACCGATGACGTGGCAACATATTATTAGACTAAAAAGCATGCGTATGTTACATGCAATTCACTGAATCATATCCTCGGTGAAGTGTTCCATCAATCAGAGCTTGCAACGTGGCACAATCATGAGCGTCCGAGTTATTTTCATCTAATGACTATAATTTACTAGTTGTATCTATAGATAGGGCATACCCCTAATTCGACACCTTTGAATCCAAATTTGAGCTCTATTTTGTGCAATTCTTTTTATATCTTGTATTTTCTATGTATTTTAATAAAATTACCATTTTACTCCTAGTTCAATTATGAGTGGTTAATTTAATTTCAAACTTGGGTTGAAGGTGAAGTCTTAACATGATTCATGAACTTAATTTGGTAAGTTTATTAACTCTTTCTGATTTATGTGGATTATTTTACTCATCGTTAATAGACAATAATAATCTTGTCTAGATTTTGCACGGTATTCCGGCTCCCTATTGCAAGATCATTACTGTTTGGCGTGATGAGTACTTTAGACAACTCAAGGAAATATAAGGTGGTATCTATAGTATCCAATTAAAACTTGTGGTAAACTCAATAAAGGTAGAATGATGAGTTAACATCCCACTTTTTGCATTATGTGTTTTCATTTTGTTGTTTGCCATCCATGCATCTTATTTTTGCTAGATTAATTTTTTTATTTAGTATATTGTGATTTGTTACCCTGGTTAAGTGGCGGATAACAGTATTTGTGGCTATTAAAGTCGGTTCCATTAGTTTTTTCACAGTAACTGACATTCTCAAGCCAAAGTATGGATAGGCACGCAATTTGTTGAGTGTTAGAAAATTCATATTTATAAAGGAGAAAACCGTCATTTTACATTTCAAGTCTTACTAACAACCCTTACTTTTATGTATTTAACCTTCTTGTGATTTAATTACATGTGTTTTATTTTAATTAAGTATTTTATGTATTTTAGGGGCATTATAGTCATTTCACAATAAAGGAGAGATCAGACGGCAAAATAGAAATCACTTTTAAACTCAAGACGGTCGAAAACCTTAGGAGCAGCATAAAAGGAAAAATGGCACTATTCACATGTACGGTACTATTCATGTGTACGGTACTGTCTACGTTACTGTTCACGACACTGTTCACATAGACATATCGATGACGTGGCATTGACTGATGATGTGGCATTGACTGATGAGGTGTCACGATCCTGTTGGGCTAAAATTCTTTTGTATTGTTGATGGTGACGTGGCAGCATATCAGTAGATGAAAAATCTCGCGTACGGTACATGTATCACACAGGATTATTTTCAACCAAACCGCGTTACTGTTCATCCGGGTCAAACCGTGTTACTGTTCATCCGCGTGGTCAAACCGTGGACTGTTGACTGATGACGTGGCGCAATCCTGAGCGTCCAAACTGTTTTTAATCCGATGGCCATGATTTACTCCATGTATCTATAAAAAGGGGGCCTCCCCCCCTAATTTGATATCTCTGAATCCATTTTTGGGATCCATTTTCTGTAATTCCCTTTCCATCTTGTATTTTCTTCGTATTTTAATAAATTCCCATTTTGCCCCTAGTTCAATTATGAGTGGCTAATTTTCTTTCAAGCTTGGGTTGAAGGTGAAGTCTCAACATGTGTCATGGGCTTTATTTGGTAAATTTATTTTCTCTTCCCCTCTAGTTTTTGTGGATGTTTTGACTTCTCGTCGACAAATAATACTAATCTTGTCTAGTACTGCCTTGGTTTCACCGGCCCTCTAGTACAAGGTTATTATTATTTGGCACGATAAGCCCTTAGCACCATATTGATTAGAGCGTGGTTCATGAGATGTGGATTCCCCCCTCATGATTTAATTGGTATTAATACGGATTATTTAGCCCATGATGCATGTTGATACGGATCCAGATACCCAAGTACGTCATTTCAATAGATTTCGCTTCAATTTATTCTCGCCATTGCAATTCCAATATTAGAATTTATTATCGCCATCTCAATTCCAATTTTAGGATAATTTAAATCACTTCCACCACAATTTCAACCACCCATTTACAAAATTAATTCTACATATAATTAAAATCCACCTCCTCGTGGGATCAACACTCGTCACCATTGATCTATACTACAATAGATTCGTGCGCTTGCGAGTTCAACAAAATTTGCACAAGTTTTTGGCGCCGTTGCCGGGGAGGTAAGTAATTTTAATTCATAGAATTAATTTTTGTGAATAATTTCTTTTATTTTTTTTCTTGTATTTTTTTTATTAAAAAAAAAGAAAAAGAAAAAAAAAAGTGAATCTACATTTAAAGGTTAGTATTTCTTTTCTCTTTCTCTTCTTTAAAATTCTGTAATTTAATTTTCAATTTATTTTTCTTTGTAATTTATTTATTTATTTTTAATTTAATTTTTAGTTAATTTATTTCACGTATTTATTTTTGTGTATTTTTATAGAAAGGTTGTAATAGCGCAATAAGGTTAGTATCGTAATTTCTCCCTCTTCTTTATTTTTATTTGTTTTATTCCCATCTTTATTTTTATTTTATTTGTTTTGCATGCATGGTCGTAGGTCATTATTACCTAATCTTGAACCTATAGACCTTGAACTTGAGAAAACACTTCGCACACAAAAGCACATTAAAAATAAATTTGGAATGGATTTACAAGCACCACAAGAGAGGCCATTTAAAGACTATTTTTGTCCCTTAGCTAATTTGAGCACATCATGCATAAGATACCCAAATGTAGCTGCTAGAAGTTTTGAACTAAAACCTAGTGTGCTAAATTGTCTCCCCACATTCTATGGCTTAGAAAATGAGGACCCATATAATCATCTGAATGATTTTCATGCCATTTGTCAAACTTTTAAATATGAAAATTTTTCAGACGATGATGTTAAACTCAGATTATTCCCATTTTCTTTAAAGGATAGAGCTCGTTCATGGCTTAATACTTTGCCTGCTAATAGCATTACATAATAGGAACAAATGGTAACTAAATTTTTGAATAAATATTTCCCAGTGCATAAAACCAATGCTATTTGCAGGGAAATTTCAGAGTTTACACAGAGAGAAGACGAGCAATTTTTCGAAACATGGGAGCGATTCAATGGGCTACTCTTGAAGTGTCCACATCATGGGTACGAGAAATGGCACCAATGCCAATACTTTTTGGAGGGATTACTACCAAATGTGCAAGAATGGCTAATGGCAACAAGTGGAGGAGAGCTAATGTCAAAAAGTGCATCAGAGATTTGGGAATTTTTCCAGCGACAAGCAGATAATTCCCAACAACGGAGTCGATCACTCAGGAATACTAGAAGAATTAAGGGAGTAAATGAGGTTCAAATTGGCGAGTCAACTTTGGGAATCAAAGAAGTCAAGGAGATGGTTGAAGGTCTTGCTCGACAAATAGCATCGTTATCGACTGCTAAATCAACAGAATCACATGACCTTGACTCATACTCAGATCAAGCCAATGCCATAGGTGTAAGAAGAAAACCATCGAATTACAACCCATACTCCAACACATATAATCCTGGATGGAGAGACCACCCCAATTTTTCATGGTCTCAAGGATTCCAACAGAATGGACCAGCAGCTCCAGCTCCACCAATGCAACCAATTCCGCAAATTCCTCAAGCCTCTCAGCCACCATTTAGACCATACAATCAGCACCAGAACCAGAACTACACTCAGCCCAGACCATGGGAGGATGCATTCCAGAATTTCAAGAATGTTACTCACTCCACGATTGAGCAACAGAACCACACCATTGATGGACTACGAAATGAGTTAAGAGCAGGCTTCAATTCACAAGCCCAATCAGTTTCAAGCCTTGAGAAGATGGTGGGACAACTTGCTTCTTCAGTTCAGACCTTGGCAATGACCGTTGAGAAAGGTAAATTTCCAAGTCAACCAGTGCCTAACCCTAAAGGAGTGCATGAAGCAAGTACCAGTTCACCACAGTAGCATGGAGAGGTCAAAGCAGTAATGACCTTGCGAAAAGGAAAAGAAGTCGACAACAAAGTGGAGATGCCGGTGACAAAAGAAAATCAAATTGTACCTGTGAATGTTGAGGAATCATCACAGGAGGAGAAAGAAGAAACCAACCGACGAGAATACGTTCCGAAAGCTCCATTTCCTCAGAGGTTAGCGAAAGGAAAAAAGGGAAAATCCACAGGTGAGATTCTTGAAATCTTCAAACAGGTAAGTGTTAACATCCCTTTGCTTGATGCTATAAAACAAGTTCCATCTTATGCCAAGTTTCTTAAAGACCTTTGTACTAAAAAAAGAAATATGCATGTTCAAAAGAAGGCATTTTTAACAGAAAACGTTAGTTCTATCCTCCAACATAAAATTCCTTTAAAATGCAAAGACCCAGGCTCCCCCACTATCTCATGTAGTATAGGGAACCACACAATTGAGAATGCTTTGTTGGATTTAGGAGCTAGTGTAAATCTTTTGCCTTACTCTGTATTCGTGAAACTTGGACTGGGAGAATTACACCCAACTCCAGTGGTGTTACAGCTTGCAGATCGGTCCACAAAAATACCTCGTGGTATTGTGGAGGACGTGCTTATCCAGGTAGACAAATTTTATTTTCCTGTTGATTTCATTGTAATTGACACTCAACCAATACAGGATTCAAGGAAGCACATCCCCATTATTCTAGGCCGACCTTTCTTGGCAACTGCGGATGCTCACATTCAATGCAGGACTGGAAATATGCAATTGTCTTTCGGCAACATGACTATGGAGCTGAACATCTTCAACATTGCCAAACAACCTCACAATGCAGATGATGGAATTGTTGATGTGGATTTAATTGAAACATTAGTTGATGATACTTTTGTTTCAAACCTTAGTGATGATCCTTTACAAACATGTTTAACTCACTTTGGTTTTGATTTTGATATTGACAGATCAGTTGATGAGGTCAACGCCCTGCTTGACTCAGCACCATCTATGGACACTAATAAATGGAAGTCAAGAGTTGAACAACTAGCACCATCAGAGAAGAAACTCATCCCATCATCAGAATCACCACCGAAACTCGAGCTCAAACCATTACCCAACACATTGGAATATGCAGTTTTGGGAGAAGAAAGTACTCTACCGGTAATCATCTCAGCATCCCTCAATGACGAACAAAAAGGTAAGTTGTTGGATGTTTTGAAAGAGCACAAAGGGGCATTAGGATGGACCATAGCAGACATTAAAGGTATAAACCCAGTAGACTGCATGCATTACATTCACCTTGATGAATATGCTAAAACTACTAGGGAGATGCAACGTCGGTTAAATCCTAACATGAAAGAAGTTGTTAGAACTGAAGTCCTTAAGCTATTAGATGCAGGTATCATTTATCCAATTTCTGATAGTTCATGGGTCAGTCCTGTGCAAGTTGTCCCTAAAAAGTCAGGAGTCACAGTAGTTACCAATGCTGATAATGAATTGATACCCACTAGAGTAACTACAGGATGGCGTGCATGCATTGATTATAGGAAGTTGAATTCTGTCACACGTAAAGACCATTTTCCTTTACCATTTATTGATCAAATGCTTGATAGATTAGCAGGCCATGAATTTTATTGCTTTCTAGATGGCTACTCAGGATATAATCAGATTCCCATAGCACCAAAAGATCAAGAAAAAACTACTTTCACTTGCCCTTTTGGCACATTTGCATATAGGAGAATGTCATTTGGATTATGCAATGCACCTGCTACATTTCAACGATGCATGTTGAGTATTTTTTCTGATATAGTTGAACGATTCCTTGAAGTCTTTATGGATGATTTTTCTGTCTTTGGTGATTCATTTGATCAATGTTTACATCATCTAACACTAGTTCTGCAGAGATGTGTCAAGAAGAACTTGGTCTTAAATTGGGAGAAATGCCATTTTATAGTAAAACAAAGTATTGTTCTCGGTCACATCATTTCAAGCAAAGCTATTGAGGTTGACAAAGCCAAGGTGGATCTCATTTCTAATCTTCCTCCACCCAAAACAGTCAAAGAAGTAAGATCTTTCCTTGGGCATGCTGGTTTCTATAGACGTTTCATTAAAGATTTTAGCAAAGTTTCTGGACCCTTATGCAATTTACTTGCTAAAGATGTACCTTTTATCTTTAATGATTCATGTCTTATGGCGTTTGAAAAATTAAAACAGTTGTTGACATCATCACCCATCATTCAGGCCCCGAACTGGAGCTTACCATTTGAACTTATGTGTGATGCATCTGATTATGCAGTAGGAGCAGTATTAGGACAAAGAGTTGATCGAATTCCCCATGTTATTTATTATGCTAGTATGACATTGAATGATGCACAGTTGAACTATTCAACTACTGAAAAAGAAATGCTAGCAGTAGTGTTTGCATTGGAAAAATTTCGATCATATCTCATTGGTTGTAAAATAATTATATTCACGGATCATGCTGCTCTTAAATATCTTCTCACAAAGAAAGATGCAAAAGCCAGACTAATTCGTTGGGTGTTACTTTTGCAGGAATTTGACATGGAATTCAAAGATAAAAAAGGGACAGAAAATGTTGTGGCGGACCACCTCTCTCGTCTCCATTTTGACACAATTACAGAATCATTACCATTGAATGAGTCATTTCCAGATGAACAATTAATGAATGTGGAAGTATTACCTTGGTATGCTGATATAGTTAATTATCTTGTTACAGGTAAACTTCCAGAGCATTGGACCAAGCAAGATAAGACTAAATTCTTTGCAGAGATAAAGAATTTCTTTTGGGATGACCCGTATTTGTTCAAGTATTGTGCAGACCAAATTGTTAGACGATGTGTCCCAGAAAGTGAAATTCAGAATATCCTTTCATTCTGCCATGAACAAGCTTGTGGAGGCCATTTCAGTGCTAAGAAAACAGCGACTAAAGTTTTACAATGTGGTTTCTATTGGCCATCTATATTTCGAGACGCTTACACTTTCTGTTCTTCATGTGATAGGTGTCAACGAATGGGGAGCATTACACGAAGGAACATGATGCCACTAAATCCAATTTTAGTGGTTGAGATTTTTTATGTATGGGGTATCGACTTCATGGGACCCTTTCCCCCGTGTTTTGGCCATCAATACATATTGGTTGCTGTTGACTACGTATCCAAATGGGTAGAAGCAATTTCATGCAGAACTAATGATCACAAAGTGGTGATAGCATTTTTGAAAAGCAACATTGTTTCACGCTTTGGATTCCCTCGAGCAATAATCAGTGATGGTGGTGCCCACTTTTGTAACAAAGCATTCAAAGCTCTTTTGACAAAGTATTCAATCACACACAAAGTGGCAACCCCATATCATCCGCAAACTAGTGGCCAAGTTGAGATATCCAATCGAGAAATAAAGCACATATTAGAAAAAACGGTGAGGCCAGACAGGAAAGATTGGTCATTAAGACTTGATGATGCATTATGGGCATATAGAACGGCTTTCAAGACCCCGATTGGGATGTCACCCTACAGACTAGTGTATGGAAAAGCTTGCCACCTACCTGTGGAACTCGAGCATCGTGCATATTGGGCCATCAAGAAATTCAATTTTGACATGCAGCAAGCCAGCTCAGAAAGAAGATTACAGCTGGCAGAACTTGAAGAAATTCGCAATGATGCATACGAAAATGCCAAGATTTACAAGCAACGAATGAAAGTCTTCCATGATAAGCAAATTATGAGAAAATCGTTCACTCCAGGTCAGAAAGTGCTTTTATTCAATTCTCGCTTGCACCTATTCCCAGGTAAGTTACGCTCTCGTTGGTCTGGTCCCTTTATTGTTCATACTGTTTTTCCACATGGGGCAATTGAAATTAAGGACCCAAAGAACGGTGTCACGTTTAAAGTTAATGGTCAAAGATTAAAGCCATATCTAGAATACCAACCACATGAAGAAGACACTGAAATAAATTTGAGTGACCCACCAAATTTGAATTGATTTTTTTCTTTTCGTTGATTTGATTTTTCTTTCTTTCTTTTTATTATTATTCTTTTGCTAATTGAAATTGTTTTTGCATAAGTGTGTTTATTTTACCATTAAGTTTTCTCTTATCATTTTTAATCATGAGTCTCATACTTAGACCGTTCCTCCTGAACATTCTTAAACCACTTCAACGTGTCAAAACTCATCTCAAAAGGCAGATTCAATTTTGTAAAACACAACGCATTTGGGCTCTACAACCACCAGAGTTAGTAGCCTATGTTGAGGGTTTAAAACGCCAACTCCGAGACATTGAGAGAAGTGTTTACGACATCCAGTTGGAGCTTGAGGTAAATTCAATAAGAGGACGATTTTAATTTTCTTTGTGTGTTTTAATTTATTTTTCTGTTTGCGTGCTTTAGTTTGTTACCCCGGTGAAGTGGCGGATAACGGTACTCCGTGACAATCAAGTCGGTTACTTCAGTTTCCCATAATAACTGATATTCTGAGGTGAAGGTATGGACAGAAATGAGATTCTAGCGAAGCTTCACAAGCGATTCCCTTCACTTCCTCAGAATGCCCTCTTTACGATCTATAAAGCTCGGTCCGAACGCATGCGATTATTCATGAGGAATAACATACCTGCTGACATCCGTTGGTTAATCGAGGCTAAAGTACGATCGGCAGGTGAGTTACCTCCAAAATTTATTGCACACATGCCTGGTTGTGGTAAAGGAAATTATGCAAGAAAACGACGAGCTCGAAGAATTTCTGTTGCTTGTCATAAGTGTGCCAGAATGAGTTGCAATAAAAACCCATGTTCTTTAGGAATGATGTTTGATAACAGGGAAGATAAGATTCAATTCATTAGGGATGGCTTGAATAAGGAGTCATTGGATGATATCCTTTTGTCTCTTGAAACGCATCCCAGTGGATATGTGCAAGGAGCGATTCTCCAGTTATGGCCATTATTCCAGAAAGAGCATGCACGATATAGTCTCGGGAATCTGACTATAAACGACCCTGTTTGCCAGTTTATAAGAAAACTGGAGAGGAAGCCTATCCTCGACCCATAGAGGGCGTTCCAGCCGTTTCTGGACGTAAAACCAGAGGAAGATGTGAGCCACAGTCGCAACTACCTGTAAATATCCTTTTACTTTATTGTTATTTTATTTCACTATTGTCTTATTGTTTGCATTATTGTCTTTAATAATTTTATTATTGTTTGCTTTTTCCTTTTTACTGTTTTCTTTTTGACTTGCGAGCCACGTGCTTTACGCGTTATTTGACACTGACATATTACCTCATACACAACCATGACCCACTATCACCGAGACTCTTAAATGTGATTTCTTTTTTGTCAAGCACTCACAAATTGTTTTTGAGAAGTATCACAATGTCAGCTACTCCAAATAGACAATTCAAGAACATTTGTGTGCTTTCTGGATTTACATATGGCAAACATAAAGAGTTCGTTGAGGCAGCCATAGATCTTGGTCGAAGCATAGCAGCGAGAAAATTACACTTGGTGTATGGAGGAGGTAATCGAGGGTTATCAAAAATGGTCTCAAAAGCAGCTTTTATCAGAGGAAGTCAAGTGTTAGGCATCATCCCAAGAGTCTTAAAACCATTGGGCAGTTCGTCTGACTCATCAACTGGAGAAGAGTTAGTCGTCTCAGGTATGCAAGAAAGAATAACTGAAATGCTTAATCATGCTGATGCTTTTATTTTCCTTCCAGGAGATCTTGCAACACTAGAGGCACTTATCACGCTAGCATCTTGGGCCCATCTGCACATCCACCAAAAACCCATCGGTTTGTTAAATGTCAATAACTTTTATGATGGCTTTATCGCATTTCTTAACCATGCAATAAAAAACTATTTCATTCCCGCTAATGTGAAAAAACTCTTTATTTGTGCTCACACTGCTAATGAGCTACTTGATCTGTTACAAGCTTATAGACCGGAGCCAGACCCCTGGACCTTTGTGTTGAAGCGTCCAAATAATGATGGTAACAGTAGCCGCAGTAAGAAGTACAAATTAGATTTAACTCTCCGCTTGTAAATATTGTTTTCTGTGTTGCACCACCCAGGTGATGTTTTCTAAACTCTACTTCTTTCATTTCAAACATTGAGAACAATGTTTCGTTCTGGTGGGGGGAGGGAATAATCGATAATTGTGGAATTTTGGTTAAGTTTTTACTAATTTTTTGTTGTAAAAACTAACTGTTGCTAACTTTTTGTGTTGAATATGGCTGAATATGGAGTGTAGTGACTCTAGAAACGCATCTTCATCGTTTTAAAAAAAAATTTAAAAAAAAATCCAGACATTTTATTTTTCTTTATTATGTGTTTGTGTTTATTTTTCTTCTTTTTAATTTCTCCTCTATAAATATACAGTTTCCAACTTTTGAGTCGAAGATGGCTGAATATAGAGTGTAGTTCCTCTAGAAACGCATCTTCTTAAAAAAAAAAATCATTTTCGTTTTCTATCATTTTACGTGTAACTTTTCTAATTAATTTTTATGCATCATTTTCACATTTCTGCATGCATATTTTCCTTTCATGTTTAGAATAGGTTGGGAGGTAGAATGTTGTTTAAAAAAAAAAAAATTGTGTGATTTGTTTTAACATTGGATGACATGATTAATTTCAAATTTTAGTATTTGTATTATCTTTGGTCTTAAGTGATGTTACATTATGTTTGCTACTCTACATGTTGATGTCGGAGACAAATATGAGTTGCTTGAAGGAATGAACATGTCATAATAAGTACCAAGTGAGTTTTTGAGCCTATTTTCTTGGAGAATAACCCTTTTGCCCACTCTTTGTACAGCTTAGCAGTTTATTATTTTACACACGATCTCTAAATTGCTTTTGAGTTAACCCTTAAAAAAATTATAAAGTAAAATAAAAAAAAAAGAGAAAAAAATGTGTGTTGTTACATTGGGAGGCCCATCTAACTAGTAGATATGGATGATTATTTAGAGCCCTAAAAGACGATGGAAAGGCTATCTTTGATATGTTTGAGTCTTTCTAGCCATCCCTTTTATTAAATATCCATAGTTAACCCTTTTGAGCCTTTAAAAAAAAAAAAAAAAACCTTTTCTTTGTCAACTTATCATCTTGACCCACTCCGATTTGAAGTATTACCCGATGTCTTATAAACAACATTCTATATTTATGTTTGAGAAAAATGTAAATAATTATTTTGTTCAGTGAAGTTATGCCAAAAAAAAGAAGAAGAGAGAAAAAAAAACAAAAGTTGTTGTTTCAAAAGAATAAAAATAAAAATAATAGGTGAAATCCACCTTGCAACTTCCAAAAAAAAAAAAAAATTTCTCTGCATTTTTCTCAAACATACACTTTGTTTTCCTTATTTCCCTTCTTTGTTAGCCATGTCCCTAGCCGACGTTACGTCCTAATAAAAGTCCTTCTTGATTTTAGGGAACTATAGTTTGAAGTAGAAGCTAGTTATATGGGCTAAAAAGATGTAGTGATGCATAATAAATAAATAAAAAGATAAATAAAGTGGGTTGACTAGCATTTTTGTTTGACTTGAGATCATATTATTTTTAAGTTGAGTGCATATTTATTTCATCTCGGTGAGAGCATGTGATATCACTTCTTCATTATTTTCTCTCAATTACCATTCATTGGAGTGACTATTTATATTTGGTTTAATTTCTTTGTGAGAGTGTCACTACTTCCAGTGAGATTTTGGGGTTTGACATGTCATTCTTGAAAGTAGCTATAACAAAGTCTACTGGGCTGATTCATGTGGATGGTTGATGTGGGTGTGATGTTGCTTTAGACTGGAGATAATGCTTATACTTTTATTTGATTGCTATCATTAATCTGATTGAATAAACACGAGTGTTTCTAAAAATAAAAAAAAAATTTGAATTTGAATTTTGTTTTCGCTTTATTTGCTAGGGACTAGCAATAAACTGGTTGGGGGGTGTGTTGAGTGTTAGAAAATGCATATTTATAAAGGAGAAAACTGTCATTTTACATTTCAAGTCTTACTAACAGCCCTTATTTTATGTATTTAACGTTCTTGTGATTTAATTACGTGTGTTTTATTTTAATTAAGTAATTTATGTATTTTAGGGGCATTATAGTCATTTCACAATAAAAGAGAGATCAGACGGCAAAACGGACATCACTTTTGAACTCAGGACGGTCGAAAACCTTAGGAGGAGCATAAAAGGAAAAATGACACTATTCACATGTACGGTACTATTCACGGATACGGTACTGTCTACGTTACTGTTCATGACACTGTTCACATAGACGGATCGATGACGTGGCATTGACCAATGATGTGGCATTGACTGATGAGGTGTCACGATCATGTTGGACTAAAATTCTTATATACTGTTGATGGTGACGTGGCAGCATATTAGTGGAGGAAAAATCTCGCGTACGGTACATGCATCACACAGGATTATTTTCAACCAAACCGCGTTACTGTTCATCCGGGTCAAACCGTGTTACTGTTCATCCGCGTGGTCAAACCGTGGACTGTTGACTGATGACGTGGCGCAATCCTGAGCGTCCAAACTGTTTTTAATCCGATGGCCATGATTTACTCCATGTATCTATAAAAAGGGGGCCTCCCCCCCTAATTTGATATCTCTGAATCCATTTTTGGGATCCATTTTCTATAATTCCCTCTCCATCTTGTATTTTTTTCGTATTTTAATAAATTTCCATTTTGCCCCTAGTTCAATTATGAGTGGCTAATTTTCTTTCAAGCTTGGGTTAAAGGTGAAGTCTCAACATGTGTCATGGGCTTTATTTGATAAATTTATTTTCTCTTCCCCTCTAGTTTTTGTGGATGTTTTGACTTCTCGTCGACAAATAATACTAATCTTGTCTAGTACCGCCTTGGTTTCACCGGCCCTCTAGTACAAGGTTATTATTATTTGGCACGATAAGCCCTTAGCACCATATTGATTAGAGCGTGGTTCATGAGGTGTGGATTCCCCCCTCATGATTTAATTGGTATTAATACGGATTATTTAGCCCATGATGCATGTTGATACGGATCCAGATACCCAAGTACGTCATTTCAATAGATTTCGCTTCAATTTATTCTCGCCATTGCAATTCCAATATTAGAATTTATTATCGCCATCTCAATTCCAATTTTAGGATAATTTAAACCACTTACACCATAATTTCAACCACCCATTTACAAAATTAATTCTATATATAATTAAAATCCACCTCCTCGTGGGATCGACACTCGTCACCATTGATCTATACTACAATAGATTCGTTCGCTTGCGAGTTCAATAAAATTTGCACAATAAGTTTTTGGCGCCGTTGCCGGGGAGGTAAGTAATTTTAATTCATAGAATTAATTTTTGTGAATAATTTCTTTTATTTTTTTTCTTGTATTTTTTTTATTAAAAAAAAGAAAAAGAAAAAAAAAGTGAATCTACATTTAAAGGTTAGTATTTCTTTTCTCTTTCTCTTCTTTAAAATTCTGTAATTTAATTTTCAATTTATTTTTCTTTGTAATTTATTTATTTATTTTTAATTTAATTTTTAGTTAATTTATTTCACGTATTTATTTTTGTGTATTTTTATAGAAAGGTTGTAATAGCGCAATAAGGTTAGTATCGTAATTTCTCCCTCTTCTTTATTTTTATTTGTTTTATTCCCATCTTTATTTTTATTTTATTTGTTTTGCATGTATGGTCGTAGGTCATTATTACCTAATCTTGAACCTATAGACCTTGAACTTGAGAAAACACTTTGCACACAAAAGCACATTAAAAATAAATTTGGAATGGATTTACAAGCACCACAAGAGAGGCCATTTAAAGACTATTTTAGTCCCTTAGCTAATTTGAGCACATCATGCATAAGATACCCAAATGTAGCTGCTAGAAGTTTTGAACTAAAACCTAGTGTGCTAAATTGTCTCCCCACATTCTATGGCTTAGAAAATGAGGACCCATATAATCATCTGAATGATTTTCATGCCATTTGTCAAACTTTTAAATATGAAAATTTTTCAGACGATGATGTTAAACTCAGATTATTCCCATTTTCTTTAAAGGATAGAGCTCGTTCATGGCTTAATACTTTGCCTGCTAATAGCATTACATCATGGGAACAAATGGTAACTAAATTTTTGAATAAATATTTCCCAGTGCATAAAACCAATGCTATTTGCGGGGAAATTTCAGAGTTTACACAGAGAGAAGACGAGCAATTTTTCGAAACATGGGAGCGATTCAATGGGCTACTCTTGAAGTGTCCACATCATGGGAACGAGAAATGGCACCAATGCCAATACTTTTTGGAGGGATTACTACCAAATGTGCAAGAATGGCTAATGGCAACAAGTGGAGGAGAGCTAATGTCAAAAAGTGCATCAGAGATTTGAGAATTTTTCCAGCAACAAGCAGATAATTCCCAACAACGGAGTCGATCACTCAGGAATACCAGAAGAATTAAGGGAGTAAATGAGGTTCAAATTGGCGAGTCAACTTTGGGAATCAAATAAGTCAAGGAGATGGTTGAAGGTCTTGCTCGACAATTAGCATCGTTATCGACTGCTAAATCAACAGAATCACATGACCTTGACTCATACTCAGATCAAGCCAATGCCATAGGTGTAATAAGAAAACCATCGAATTACAACCCATACTCCAACACATATAATCCTGGATGGAGAGACCACCCCAATTTTTCATGGTCTCAAGGATTCCAACAGAATGGACCAGCAGCTCCAGCTCCACCAATGCAACCAATTCCGCAAATTCCTCAATCCTCTCAGCCACCATTTAGACCATACAATCAGAACCAGAACCAGAACTACACTCAGCCCAGACCATGGGAGGATGCATTCCAGAATTTCAAGAATGTTACTCACTCCACGATTGAGCAACAGAACCGCACCATTGATGGACTACGAAATGAGTTAAGAGCAGGCTTCAATTCACAAGCCCAATCAGTTTCAAGCCTTGAGAAGATGGTGGGACAACTTGCTTCTTCAGTTCAGACCTTGGCAATGACCGTTGAGAAAGGTAAATTTCCAAGTCAACCAGTGCCTAACCCTAAAGGAGTGCATGAAGCAAGTACCAGTTCACCACAGTAGCATGGAGAGGTCAAAGCAGTAATGACCTTGCGAAAAGGAAAAGAAGTCGACAACAAAGTGGAGATGCCGGTGACAAAAGAAAATCAAATTGTACCTGTGAATGTTGAGGAATCATCACAGGAGGAGAAAGAAGAAACCAACCCACGAGAATACGTTCCGAAAGCTCCATTTCCTCAGAGGTTAGCGAAAGGAAAAAAGGGAAGAAAATCCACAGGTGAGATTCTTGAAATCTTCAAACAGGTAAGTGTTAACATCCCTTTGCTTGATGCTATAAAACAAGTTCCATCTTATGCCAAGTTTCTTAAAGACCTTTGTACTAAAAAAATAAATATGCATGTTCAAAAGAAGGCATTTTTAACAGAAAACGTCAGTTCTATCCTCCAACATAAAATTCCTTTAAAATGCAAAGACCCAGGCTCCCCCACTATCTCATGTAGTATAGGGAACCACACAATTGAGAATGCTTTGTTGGATTTAAGAGCTAGTGTAAATCTTTTGCCTTACTCTGTATTCGTGAAACTTGGACCCCGAGAATTACACCCAACTCCAGTGGTGTTACAGTTTGCAGATCGGTCCACGAAAATACCTCGTGGTATTGTGGAGGACGTGCTTATCCAGGTAGACAAATTTTATTTTCCTGTTGATTTCATTGTAATTGACACTCAACCAATACAGGATTCAAGGAAGCACATCCCCATTATTCTAGGCCGACCTTTCTTGGCAACTGCGGATGCTCACATTCAATGCAGGACTGGAAATATGCAGTTGTCTTTCGGCAACATGACTATGGAGCTGAACATCTTCAACATTGCCAAACAACCTCACAATGCAGATGATGGAATTGTTGATGTGGATTTAATTGAAGCATTAGTTGATGATACTTTTGTTTCAAACCTTAGTGATGATCCTTTACAAACATGATTAACTCACTTTGGTTTTGATTTTCATATTGACAAATCGGTTGATGAGGTCAACGCCCTGCTTGACTCAGCACCATCTATGGACACTAATAAATGGAAGTCAAGAGTTGAACAACTAGCACCATCAGAGAAGAAACTCATCCCATCATCAGAATCACCACCGAAACTCGAGCTCAAACCATTACCCAACACATTGGAATATGCAGTTTTGGGAGAAGAAAGTACTCTACCGGTAATCATCTCAGCATCCCTCAATGACGAACAAAAAGGTAAGTTGTTGGATGTTTTGAAAGAGCACAAAGGGGCATTAGGATGGACCATAGCAGACATTAAAGGTATAAACCCAGTAGACTGCATGCATTACATTCACCTTGATGAAAATGCTAAAACTACTAGGGAGATGCAACGTCGGTTAAATCCTAACATGAAAGAAGTTGTTAGAACTGAAGTCCTTAAGCTATTAGATGTAGGTATCATTTATCCAATTTCTGATAGTTCATGGGTCAGTCCTGTTCAAGTTGTCCCTAAAAAGTCAGGAGTCACAGTAGTTACCAATGCTGATAATGAATTGATACCCACTAGAGTAACTACAGGATGGCGTGCATGCATTGATTATAGGAAGTTGAATTCTGTCACACGTAAAGACCATTTTCCTTTACCATTTATTGATCAAATGCTTGATAGATTAGCAGGCCATGAATTTTATTACTTTCTAGATGGCTACTCAGGATATAATCAGATTCCCATAGCACCAAAAGATCAAGAAAAAACTACTTTCACTTGCCCTTTTGGCACATTTGCATATAGGAGAATGTCATTTGGATTATGCAATGCACCTGCTACATTTCAACGATGCATGTTGAGTATTTTTTCTGATATAGTTGAACGATTCCTTGAAGTCTTTATGGATGATTTTTCTGTCTTTGGTGATTCATTTGATCAATGTTTACATCATCTAACACTAGTTCTGCAGAGATGTGTCAAGAAGAACTTGGTCTTAAATTGGGAGAAATGCCATTTTATAGTAAAACAAAGTATTGTTCTCGGTCACATCATTTCAAGCAAAGCTATTGAGGTTGACAAAGCCAAGGTGGATCTCATTTCTAATCTTCCTCCACCCAAAACAGTCAGAGAAGTAAGATCTTTCCTTGGGCATGCTGGTTTCTATAGACGTTTCATTAAAGATTTTAGCAAAGTTTCTAGACCCTTATGCAATTTACTTGCTAAGGATGTACCTTTTATCTTTAATGATTCATGTCTTATGGCGTTTGAAAAATTAAAATAGTTGTTGACATCATCACCCATCATTCAGGCCCCGAACTGGAGCTTACCATTTGAACTCATGTGTGATGCATCTGATTATGCAGTAGGAGCAGTATTAGGACAAAGAGTTGATCGAATTCCCCATGTTATTTATTATGCTAGTATGACATTGAATGATGCACAGTTGAACTATTCAACTACTGAAAAAGAAATGCTAGCAGTAGTGTTTGCATTGGAAAAATTTCGATCATATCTCATTGGTTGTAAAATAATTATATTCACGGATCATGCTGCTCTTAAATATCTTCTCACAAAGAAAGATGCAAAAGCCAGACTAATTCGTTGGGTGTTACTTTTGAAGGAATTTGACTTGGAATTCAAAGATAAAAAAGGGACAGAAAATGTTGTGGCGGACCACCTCTCTCGTCTCCATTTTGACACAATTACAGAATCGTTACCATTGAATGAGTCATTTCCAGATGAACAATTAATGAATGTGGAAGTATTACCTTGGTATGCTGATATAGTTAATTATCTTGTTACAGGTAAACTTTCAGAGCATTGGACCAAGCAAGATAAGGCTAAATTCTTTGCAGAGATAAAGAATTTCTTTTGGGATGACCCGTATTTGTTCAAGTATTGTGCAGACCAAATTGTTAGACGATGTGTCCCAGAAAGTGAAATTCAGAATATCCTTTCACTCTGCCATGAACAAGCTTGTGGAGGCCATTTCAGTGCTAAGAAAACAGCGACTAAAGTTTTACAATGTGGTTTCTATTGGCCATCTATATTTCGAGACGCTTACACTTTCTGTTCTTCATGTGATAGGTGTCAACGAATGGGGAGCATTACACGAAGGAACATGATGCCACTAAATCCAATTTTAGTGGTTGAGATTTTTGACGTATGGGGTATCGACTTCATGGGACCCTTTCCCCCGTGTTTTGGCCATCAATACATATTGGTTGCTGTTGACTACGTATCCAAATGGGTAGAAGCAATTTCATGCAGAACTAATGATCACAAAGTGGTGATAGCATTTTTGAAAAGCAACATTGTTTCACGCTTTGGATTCCCTCGAGCAATAATCAGTGATGGTGGTGCCCACTTTTGTAACAAAGCATTCAAAGCTCTTTTGACAAAGTATTCAATCACACACAAAGTGGCAACCCCATATCATCCGCAAACTAGTGGCCAAGTTGAGATATCCAATCGAGAAATAAAGCACATATTAGAAAAAACGGTGAGGCCAGACAGGAAAGATTGGTCATTAAGACTTGATGATGCATTATGGGCATATAGAACGGCTTTCAAGACCCCGATTGGGATGTCACCCTACAGACTAGTGTATGGAAAAGCTTGCCACCTACCTGTGGAACTCAAGCATCGTGCATATTGGGCCATCAAGAAATTCAATTTTGACATGCAGCAAGCCAGCTCAGAAAGAAGATTACAGCTGGCAGAACTTGAAGAAATTCGCAATGATGCATACGAAAATGCCAAGATTTACAAGCAACGAATGAAAGTCTTCCATGATAAGCAAATTATGAGAAAATCGTTCACTCCAGGTCAGAAAGTGCTTTTATTCAATTCTCGCTTGCACCTATTCCCAGGTAAGTTACGCTCTCGTTGGTCTGGTCCCTTTATTGTTCATACTGTTTTTCCACATGGGGCAATTGAAATTAAGGACCCAAAGAACGGTGTCACGTTTAAAGTTAATGGTCAAAGATTAAAGCCATATCTAGAATACCAACCACATGAAGAAGACACCGAAATAAATTTGAGTGACCCACCAAATTTGAATTGATTTTTTTCTTTTCGTTGATTTGATTTTTCTTTCTTTCTTTTTATTATTATTCTTTTGCTAATTGAAATTGTTTTTGCATAAGTGTGTTTATTTTACCATTAAGTTTTCTCTTATCATTTTTAATCATGAGTCTCATACTTAGACCGTTCCTCCTGAACATTCTTAAACCACTTCAACGTGTCAAAACTCATCTCAAAAGGCAGATTCAATTTTGTAAAACACAACGCATTTGGGCTCTACAACCACCAGAGTTAGTAGCCTATGTTGAGGGTTTAGAACGCCAACTCCGAGACATTGAGAGAAGTGTTTACGACATCCAGTTGGAGCTTGAGGTAAATTCAATAAGAGGACGATTTTAATTTTCTTTGTGTGTTTTAATTTATTTTTCTGTTTGCGTGCTTTAGTTTGTTACCCCGGTGAAGTGGCGGATAACGGTACTCCGTGACAATCAAGTCGGTTACTTCAGTTTCCCATAATAACTGATATTCTGAGGTGAAGGTATGGACAGAAATGAGATTCTAGCGAAGCTTCACAAGCGATTCCCTTCACTTCCTCAGAATGCCCTCTTTACGATCTATAAAGCTCGGTCCGAACGCATGCGATTATTCATGAGGAATAACATACCTGCTGACATCCGTTGGTTAATCGAGGCTAAAGTACGATCGGCAGGTGAGTTACCTCCAAAATTTATTGCACACATGCCTGGTTGTGGTAAAGGAAATTATGCAAGAAAACGACGAGCTCGAAGAATTTCTGTTGCTTGTCATAAGTGTGCCAGAATGAGTTGCAATAAAAACCCATGTTCTTTAGGAATGATGTCTGATAACAGGGAAGATAAGATTCAATTCATTAGGGATGGCTTGAATAAGGAGTCATTGGATGATATCCTTTTGTCTCTTGAAACGCATCCCAGTGGATATGTGCAAGGAGCGATTCTCCAGTTATGGCCATTATTCCAGAAAGAGCATGCACGATATAGTCTCGGGAATCTGACTATAAACGACCCTGTTTGCCAGTTTATAAGAAAACTGGAGAGGAAGCCTATCCTCGACCCATAGAGGGCGTTCCAGCCGTTTCTGGACGTAAAACCAGAGGAAGATGTGAGCCACAGTCGCAACTACCTATAAATATCCTTTTACTTTATTGTTATTTTATTTCACTATTGTCTTATTGTTTGCATTATTGTCTTTAATAATTTTATTATTGTTTGCTTTTTCCTTTTTACTGTTTTCTTTTTGACTTGCGAGCCACGTGCTTTACGCGTTATTTGACACTGACATATTACCTCATACACAACCATGACCCACTATCACCGAGACTCTTAAATGTGATTTCTTTTTTGTCAAGCACTCACAAATTGTTTTTGAGAAGTATCACAATGTCAGCTACTCCAAATAGACAATTCAAGAACATTTGTGTGCTTTCTGGATTTACATATGGCAAACATAAAGAGTTCGTTGAGGCAGCCATAGATCTTGGTCGAAGCATAGCAGCGAGAAAATTACACTTGGTGTATGGAGGAGGTAATCGAGGGTTATCAAAAATGGTCTCAAAAGCAGCTTTTATCAGAGGAAGTCAAGTGTTAGGCATCATCCCAAGAGTCTTAAAACCATTGGGCAGTTCGTCTGACTCATCAACTGGAGAAGAGTTAGTCGTCTCAGGTATGCAAGAAAGAATAACTGAAATGCTTAATCATGCTGATGCTTTTATTTTCCTTCCAGGAGATCTTGCAACACTAGAGGCACTTATCACGCTAGCATCTTGGGCCCATCTGCACATCCACCAAAAACCCATCGGTTTGTTAAATGTCAATAACTTTTATGATGGCTTTATCGCATTTCTTAACCATGCAATAAAAAACTATTTCATTCCCGCTAATGTGAAAAAACTCTTTATTTGTGCTCACACTGCTAATGAGCTACTTGATCTGTTACAAGCTTATAGACCGGAGCCAGACCCCTGGACCTTTGTGTTGAAGCGTCCAAATAATGATGGTAACAGTAGCCGCAGTAAGAAGTACAAATTAGATTTAACTCTCCGCTTGTAAATATTGTTTTCTGTGTTGCACCACCCAGGTGATGTTTTCTAAACTCTACTTCTTTCATTTCAAACATTGAGAACAATGTTTCGTTCTGGTTGGGGGGAGGGAATAATCGATAATTGTGGAATTTTGGTTAAGTTTTTACTAATTTTTTGTTGTAAAAACTAACTGTTGCTAACTTTTTGTGTTGAAGATGGCTGAATATGGAGTGTAGTGACTCTAGAAACGCATCTTCATCGTTTTAAAAAAAAATTTAAAAAAAAACTTTAAAAAAAAATTTAGACATTTTCTTTTTCTTTATTATGTGTTTATGTTTATTTTTCTTCTTTTTAATTTCTCCTCTATAAATATACATTTTCCAACTTTTGAGTCGAAGATGGCTGAATATAGAGTGTAGTTCCTCTAGAAACGCATCTTCTTAAAAAAAAAAATCATTTTCGTTTTCTATCATTTTACGTGTAACTTTTCTAATTAATTTTTATGCATCATTTTCACATTTCTGCATGCATATTTTCCTTTCATGTTTAGAATAGGTTGGGAGGTAGAATGTTGTTTAAAAAAAAAAAAATTGTGTGATTTGTTTTAACATTGGATGACATGATTAATTTCAAATTTTAGTATTTGTATTATCTTTGGTCTTAAGTGATGTTACATTATGTTTGCTACTCTACATGTTGATGTCGGAGACAAATATGAGTTGCTTGAAGGAATGAACATGTCATAATAAGTACCAAGTGAGTTTTTGAGCCTATTATTTTTCTTGGAGAATAACCCTTTTGCCCACTCTTTGTACAGCTTAGCAGTTTATTATTTTACACACGATCTCTAAATTGCTTTTGAGTTAACCCTTAAAAAAATTATAAAGTAAAATAAAAAAAAAGAGAAAAAAATGTGTGTTGTTACATTGGGAGGCCCATCTAACTAGTAGATATGGATGATTATTTAGAGCCCTAAAAGACGATGGAAATGCCATCTTTGATCCGTTTGAGTCTTTCTAGCCATCCCTTTTATTAAATATCCATAGTTAACCCTTTTGAGCCTTTAAAAAAAAAAAACATTTTCTTTGTCAACTTATCATCTTAACCCACTCCGATTTGGAGTATTACCCGATGTCTTATAAACAACATTCTATATTTATGTTTGAGAAAAATGTAAATAATTATTTTGTTCAGTGAAGATATGCTAAAAAAAAAAAGAAGAGAGAAAAAAAAAACAAAAGTTGTTGTTTCAAAAGAATAAAAATAAAAATAATAGGTGAAATCCACCTTGCAACTTTCAAAAAAAAAAAATTTCTCTGCATTTTTCTCAAACATACACTTTGTTTTCCTTATTTCCCTTCTTTGTTAGCCATGTCCCTAGCCTACGTTACGTCCTAATAAAAGTCCTTCTTGATTTTAGGGAACTATAGTTTGAAGTAGAAGCTAGTTATATGGGTTAAAAAGATGTAGTGATGCATAATAAATAAATAAAAAGATAAATAAAGTGGGTTGACTAGCATTTTTGTTTGACTTGAGATCGTATTATTTTTAAGCTGAGTGCATATTTATTTCATCTCGGTGAGAGCATGTGATATCACTTCTTCATTATTTTCTCTCAATTACCATTCATTGGAGTGACTATTTATATTTGGTTTAATTTCTTTGTGAGAGTGTCACTACTTCCAGTGAGATTTTGGGGTTTGACATGTCATTCTTGAAAGTAGCTATAACAAAGTCTACTAGGCTGATTCATGTGGATGGTTGATGTGGGTGTGATGTTGCTTTAGACTGGAGATAATGCTTATACTTTTATTTGATTGCTATCGTTAATCTGATTGAATAAACATGAGTGTTTCTAAAAATAAAAAAAATAAAAAATTTTGAATTTGAATTTTGTTTTCGCTTTATTTGCTAGGGACTAGCAATAAGCTGGTTGGGGGGTTTGTTGAGTGTTAGAAAATGCATATTTATAAACGAGAAAACTGTCATTTTACATTTCAAGTCTTACTAACAACCCTTACTTTTATGTATTTAACGTTCTTGTGATTTAATTACGTGTGTTTTATTTTAATTAAGTAATTTATGTATTTTAGGGGCATTATAGTCATTTCACAATAAAAGAGAGATCAGACGGCAAAACGGACATCACTTTTGAACTCAGGACGGTCGAAAACCTTAGGAGGAGCATAAAAGGAAAAATGACACTATTCACATGTACGGTACTATTCACGGATACGGTACTGTCTACGTTACTGTTCATGACACTATTCACATAGACGGATCGATGACGTGGCATTGACCGATGACGTGGCATTGACTGATGAGGTGTCACAATCCTATTGGACTAAAATTCTTATATACTGTTGATGGTGACGTGGCAACATATTAGTGGAGGAAAAATCTCGCGTACGGTACATGCATCACACAGGATTATTTTCAACCAAATCGCGTTACTGTTCATCCGGGTCAAACCGTGGACTGTTGACTGATGACGTGGCACAATCCTGAGCGTCCAAACTGTTTTTAATCCGATGACCATGATTTACTCCATGTATCTATAAAAAGAGGGCCTCCCCCCCCTAATTTGATATCTCTGAATCCATTTTTGGGATCCATTTTCTATAATTCCCTCTCCATCTTGTATTTTCTTCGTATTTTAATAAATTCCCATTTTGCCCTTAGTTCAATTATGAGTGGCTAATTTTCTTTCAAGCTTGGGTTGAAGGTGAAGTCTCAACATGTGTCATGGGCTTTATTTGATAAATTTATTTTCTCTTCCCCTCTAGTTTTTGTGGATGTTTTGACTTCTCGTCGACAAATAATACTAATCTTGTCTAGTACCGCCTTGGTTTCACCGACCCTCTAGTACAAAGTTATTATTATTTGGCACGATAAGCCCTTAGCACCATATTGATTAGAGTGTGGTTCATGAGGTGTGGATTCCCCCCTCATGATTTAATTGGCATTAATACGAAGTATTTAGCCTATGATGCATGTTGATACAGATCCAGATACCCAAGTACGTCATTTCAATAGATTTCGCTTCAATTTATTCTCGCCATTGCAATTCTAATTTTAGAATTTATTATCGCCATCTCAATTCTAATTTTAGGATAATTTAAATCACTTCCACCACAATTTCAACCACCCATTTACAAAATTAATTCTACATATAATTAAAATCCACCTTCTCGTGAGATCGACACTCCTCACCATTGATCTCTACTACAATAGATTCGTACGCTTGCGAGTACATTAAAATTTGCACAACACAATTCTTGCAAAGCTTCACAAGTGATTTCCCTCTCTCACGAAATGCACTACTCACAATTTACAAAGCTTTCTCCGAATGCTTGCCACTGACTAGCAATAAGCTGGTTGGGGGGTGTGTTGAGTGTTCGAAAATGCATATTTATAAAGGAGAAAACCATCATTTTACATTTGTTGCCGACATGCCTAGTTGTGGGAAAGTAAACTATTCAAGAAAACGAGGAGCTAAACGGCTCCAGGTTTCTTGTCATAAGTGTGCTCGAAAAAAATACAACAGAAATCTTTGTAAATCTTTAGGAATGATGTTCGACAATAGGAAAAAAAATTAATTCATTAGAGAATCCTTGAATAAAGAGTCATTAGATGATATGTTTTCGACACTTGAAACGCATTACCGTGGTTACGTACGAAGAGCAATTTCCCAGTTATGGCCACTTTTTGGTGATTTCTATCGCTATGGGTGTTAATGTGTAAGTGTATACAACAAGTAATATACTGATGAGTATTTAGATCGTCTCCACAGGAATTGATGTTATCAGATTTGCTATAGCAATCTTAATAGTGCAGTTTTAATCTCAATTAAAATAATTAAGAAATTTAATTAACTAACTAAATAAAAAAAATGCAAGGAAATAAAACGCAATAAAGAAAAATCTCAAATCTATCTCAAGGAAAAATTCAATGAGAACAAAGTAGTTGAGTGATTAAACTCACTTAATGGCATTGATTATTTTTTCAATTACAGTACCGTTGCTACAACATCTACCACAATATTGGGCACAATCCTTCATGCATCCTCAACTATCGCCCGTTAGATATCTTATATTTAATGCAACCTAGCAGTGACCAATTATTACGCTAACATTAGATATAACATTAAACATTCTAGTTTTCGTTTGCCCTAGAAAGTGAATCCTTATGTCTAGTTCTTCACTAGTTTTAGATCAAGCATGACCCTATTCAAATCGAGATAAACTCAACTTGGGAAACTCAATCTAAAACTAAATATTGTCATAATTTGTTCCACTAAATGGGTGGTCATCCGAAATAAGGCATCAATATAAGTACAATTAAGACAAAATGCTATAGCAAATATAGAGCAATACACATATACCTGTAAAACATCTATTAAGATTGTTTATCACTCAACCACAATAAAGTTTAGTTCATGATTTGCGATAGAACAGTAAATAAAATTGCTTTAACCATCAAATACATTCCCATAAATAATAGAAAAGAAGAAAACAAGATAAAGAGTTGAAGTCCGCTTAATCTTGCGATCTCTCCTTTCTATTCTCTGTGAATCCTCTGTTGTAGCCCTCAAATCTCTTTTATTTTCTTTTTTTCTCTTTTTTTTTTCCTTTAGTGACAACTCTTTCCTTTTTCTTTTCATGTGTGCTCCTTTTATAACTTAGAATTAAGGCAACCGAAAGTGTGTGACGGTATCCTCCATTTTTGGAAACTTTAGATCGCTATCTTTTAGTTACTGCACGCGAAATCCAGTATGTCTGTGCTCCAGGATTGCTACAACAATGGCTACAACATCTTCACTGTTGCAGACTTGTTTTAATTTCTCTGCAACCAAGATATTTTGTCATCTCTGTAAATTTATTGCAGCAGTACTCCATCCATAAAACTTAAGTCTTTTCAGTCGCCTACAATCATGTACATAATCTAAGCACAAAATGATCTAAAGCAAACTCAATTTATTAAAAATAAACTAAAATGGATGCTCATGCAAAATGTAACTAAAATGCTATAAAAATACATCATTTATTCTCTAAGTAAGATTGATTTAAGTCTTAAAGTGTCATGATAACTCTTATTTCATAGAGTTCTCACACCCCCCAAACTTAAACCATTACTTATCCTTAAGTAATGACAACCACACTAACACTTCAAACAAACAATCATGTAGGAAACAACTCAGCTCTGTCATCAAGCTTGTTAAGATTAATCAACCCTGCAAAATTTTCATAGCAGTTCAGTTCTAGAATTAGGTCTTATTCTTTCAAAAGTGTATGTGTGTCTCACTTTGTTTGAGTTCCAGAGGTGCTGCAGCATCATACAAACATTACAGTTCTAGAATTAGGTCTTATTCTTTCAAAAGTGTATGTGTGTCTCACTTTGTTCGAGTTCCAGAGGTGCTGTAGCATCATACAAACATTACATATAACTCAAAGATAAAACATAAGTACATTAATATATGGGGGAGCAAGAGTCACAAATAGGTTCAAGTTGTGCTACGACAAAATATTCTCTTTTTTTTTCAGTTTAAATTCCTTTCAATGTATCGTTGATTTTTCATGTGAATGTCTGTCATTTGTAATGATGACAACCAATTACTTAACCAATGCACATATGAGAGTTGTTGCAAAAATAACATGAAAAATGCTATAACATAGTTCGAACATGGGGTTCATGAACAGAGCTGGCTACTCAATATCATAAACATAAGACTTTTCTCTCTCTCTCTCTCTCTCTCTCTCTCTTTCAATTGCTACAACAATGCTCATACCTCTTGCTGTCTTTTTACTCAAGTCTACATATGGGGTATATACTCAGCCCTGGTTGCCGATAAGCCATTAGAGCAGAATTTATTTCATACAAAACATAATTTATGATAAATAAAAACCCCCCCCCCCGGAACTTGAGATATTTTCTACCTTTTTGGTCTTCTTGGCTTTGCTACACATACTCACAAAATTCAACCAAAGCCTAAGTGTAAAGACAAAGTTTCTACCTTCATCTATAAACTATCCCTACTTGGTAGTCATTCATTCCCACATTTCAACACTCAATTCATCCTTATTGGGTTCTATAACACAAGCACATGCATTAATAAACACATTACATCATAGTACAACCCCCCAAACTTGAGAGTTGTTGTGTCTTCACATGCACAACAAGATTTAAAGATGACATGCATAAATAAATAAATAAATAAACTAGATAAAATAAATAAAAGAAAAGAAATTTTTTTAGAATAAAAATAAAACTAGGCTAATAGGGGGAGTCCCCTATTGTTAAAAGCTTTGCTGCATCACATGCTGAAATGGTTCACGTCTTCTTTGATCCACTTCTCTGGTGTTCCTTGGGTGAACTTAGTGGTACAGTAATTGGTGGTTTCTTTTTCTGGCTTCTGATTGGGCTGATTGGAGGGGTTCCAGCAACTTCTGTGACTTTGAGCTGAATGGTCCTTGTTTTATTGTGTTTTGGCTCTTCTGGTGCTGTAGTACCTACAAAAGGTTGTGCCCCTTTTTGTTTGCTAGAGACTTTGCGAGTTAGGATGCAGGATGTTGTTAGGATTTGTTGTGTAGCAGCTTGTGCAGGTGTTACTGTTGGTGGTTCCTCAGTAGTGATACTGGTAATGAGGTCTCTCAGGCTGCTTCTTACTTCTTCTGTTCTAGCAACTATGCTAATAGCTTCTTCTATGGCTGTATCCACATCTTCTTCCCACTCTGATTCTGACACCTCTTCAACAAAAAGTTTCTTTTTTCCTTTGCGCATGGGAGTCACCTTTGGAGGTTCTGCCTCCATTTCCTCGTCTTCTGCTGGCTCTTCCTCTACATCATCTACTTCTTGCTCTCTGTTTTTAGATCCTCTGCTAGTTCAACATCTTCTGCTTCCTATTGCTCTAGCTGCTGTTATTTCTTAGACTCTCATTTAGCTTCTACATCTTCATTCTTCATGTACAGAGAAAATTGATGCCTTTGTGCTTCAAGATATTGTAAATAGGTCCAAAATCTTTGATTTTCTTCCATCTCTGCTGGGACACATGCTTTCACGGCTTCATTAAGTTCTTGAAGTATATTTTTTATCTTTGAGCTTATTTTGCCTTAGCTGTAGCAGGGAGTTCTAGGGTTACTACAGCAGTAGATTCTCCAGTAATCATCTCAAATATCCTCACGGTAATGGCTCTTTTATTCTTTATTCTCTGATTACTGTCCTCAAATTGCAATTCCGAGGCTTCACATATTCCCGTGATAAGAGAAGGGAATAATAGTACAACCAATTTTTGCTTCTTCATTGCACAATCTCTAATTTCCTTCTTAATGATCTTGCGTACATCTATAGCTAATCTCTTGACTATAGCATAGAGGAGGATGAGTCTGTCTTGAAAAACCGTGGTAGTGTAGGTAGTAAGCATTAATCTAGATTTTAAAAACTTTATCCAAACCTTGGCAATAGGTTTCAAATCTATCATACTAACCACTTGCCCCTCTTTATTCATCCCTTCACTATCTTGGACAATCAAGAATTTAAAAACCTCCCCCTATTTCTTCACTGTCATGTTCTTAGCAAATTGTGTGTATTCACACTCTACAACAGTAGGCAAATCATAAAAGGCATTAATAACCTTAGAGTCTAAAGGGACTTGTACTTGGCTTACAAAAATATTGCGTTGATCCTGCTGTAGCTAGTTGGAGTAGAATTCTTTTACAACCGGGATGATTGGATCTTGGGGGTGAGAGCAAAATTTTACCCATCCTCTTCGTGCTTCAGCGTTATAGATGTTGTTCATTACTCCTATTGGTTGCTTTGGGAATATAAAGCCCTTTTCCTCCAAAAGTTTTCGTGGCTATATAAATTCCTCAAATTTGTCTTCGGCTCTATAGCTATGGAAGTGTGAAGGGTCTTTCAATCTAATAGCTCGTGTCTTAAATTTCAGCATTGTTGTAGTAGTTTGAATAGAATTGTATTGTTCTGAAAAGAAAAGTAGAAAGTTAAAAGAATTGTAAATATTGTTGAGAGTTATCCACAGGGATAGAAAGATTTTTAGTGAAATTGAAAAAGGTTACATTGAATCCCTAATTTATAGCAAGAGGGAAAATTGAAAAAAAAAAGTAATTAAAAGGATGACTTGGAAAGAAATTTTGAATTTTAAAAACCAATTTAAATGAAAAAGGAAAGGATATATATCACGGTATTTTAGGGTTTGCATAATCTCCCCTTATCTTCAATTTTGATCTACTGACGTAAGCATGTCAACCTTCTGACGGTAAAAGTCTAGGGCTTGTCAGTGCAACGGTAAAAATCGCTGCTGCAGCAACAATGATAAATTCCCCTATTGGTTGAGAACCACCTTCCAATTGGCATGCTATAGAGGATGTTGCAGCAATTCCTGTTATTTTCTTTGCCTTTTTTTTCTTACATATAAAACTTGCTGCAATAAAAGAAAGAAAAGATATTAAATACTCGATTTAAAATGACAAGACCATAAATTAAAAGTATGCAAAACTAGACTTAATTTTTAAGGAATAATTTGAAGTAACTTCCCTTATTATTGGGTTGCCTCCCAATTACGCTTGATTTTAGGTCATTCAACTTGACCATCCATGATTTCTCAAGCTGGATCTTTGAGGGACAAATCCTCCTTTGGATTGTTCACATTGGCTCCAAAATAATGCTTTACTATGTGCCCATTAACCTTGAATTCATGGACTATCCTTTTATTTTGAAGCTCCATAGTCCTATGAGGATACACTTTGATGAGTTGGAAAGGTCCTGACCATCTAGACTTTAATTTTCCCAGTAAAAGTTTTAGTCTTGAAGTATAGAGCAAGACTTGTTGACTTAGAATGATCTTTTTTTGCTGGATTTGCTTGTCATGTCATTGCTTGATCCTCTCCTTGTAGATTCTTTCATTTTCAGAGGAAAATAATCTCAACTCTTCTAGCTCACATAGCTGCAACTTTCTCTGTTCTGCTGTAGCATTCATATCCATGTTTAGTTGTTTTATTGCCCAACATGCTTTATGATCCAGCTCTAAGGGCAAGTGGCAAGCTTTGCCATAAATAATCTTGTATGGGGACATGCCAAGTGGGGTCATTCAATCTAAAAGACCCGTTCTTCCTTCTATTGGGATTCACCACTTTCTCCAAAATATTTTTTATCTCTCTGTTGGACACTTCTGCCTGACCACTAGTTTGTGGATGATATGCCGTAGCAAATTTATATTTGATCCCATACTTGGTCAATGCTGCAGCACACATCCTGTTGTAAAAATAGGTTCCTTCATCATTGACTATGGCTCTAGGAGTGCCAAATCTTGAGAAAATGTTCTTCTAAAGAAATTTTACCACTGCCTTAACATCATTTGTTGGCAATGTTGCAGCTTCTACCCATTTGGATACATAGTCCACTGCAACTAAGATGTATAAGTTGCCAAAGAAGGGTGGAAATGGTCCTATAAAGTCTATTCCCTATACATCAAAAAGTTTAACCTCCAAAACGTTGGTTAGTGGCATTTTATGTTTTTGAGAGATGTTCCCTATTCTTTTAGCACCTGTCACAACATTTAAAAATTTGTAAGCATCTTTAAAAGATATAGGGCCAGTAAGAACCTGATTGGAGAACTTTTGCTACTGTTTTGTGTCCTCTAAAATGTCCACATTATGCTATAGCATGACAAGATTGCAGAATGTTTGAAATTTCTTTATCAGGAACCCATTTTTAATCACATGGTCTGAACACAACTTGTACAAGTAAGTGTCATCCCACTAATAGCTTCTGACATCATGAAGAAATCTCTTCTTCTGCTGGTAGGTCAAATAAGGGGTAATAATCCACTCACCAAATAATTAGCAAAATCTACATACCATGGAATTCTAGATTACTGCAGCATTTGTGCATGTTGTATCATCAGCAACTGCTCATCAGGAAAAGTTTCTATTATGTCTTGCTTAGTTAGAGATACTCATCATATCCCTATTTGAATGCACGATACTTCTCTCTAACAGGGTGAAAAGAATGATTTACATTGAGCTTGTGAGAAGATGCCTTATGATCGGTCCTTGGCATGTTTGTGTGAAACCAACCAAAGACATTCATGTATAGTCACAATATGTTGATAAGGCTTTCGATATATGATTTTGGTCATGCTGGCTCTGATCTTAATCGTGCAGGAGGAATTTTCTTTACACCCTTGTACATATCATTGATTATGCTAGTTTCCCTTTATATCATCTTTTGAGAGTCTTGGATCGAGTGTAGAGTCGACTCCCTGTTGTACTAATGTCATAGTTGTTGTGCAAATTTTATTGAACTCGCAAGTGCACGAATCTATTGTAAAATAGATCAATGGTGACGAGTGTCGATCCCACGAGGAGGTGGATTTTAATTATGTGTAGAATCAATTTTCTATGAGGATGGTTGGATTTGTGGTGAAAATGAATTGGAATAATCTAAAATTTAAATTAGAATGGTGGGAATAAATTAAAGCGAAATCTATTGAAATGAAGCATTTGGGTATTTGGATCTGCATCAACATGCACCATGGGCTAAATATTCCTTATTAATGCCAATTAAATCATGAGGGGGGTTTCCACTTCTCATGAACCACACTCTAATCAATATGGTGCTAAGGGCTTATTGTGTCAAATAGTAATAACCTTTTCCATTGGCTGCACTAGAGGAGCATTCACGATCTACCTTTTAACGACCCTTAACTGTAATGATCCATATTAGGGTAGGGACCGTTATAGCCAAGTAGTACATGGGGATGGTACACTGGGATGCAATCATGTATGGGTGCCCGATGATATAGTTTTAAGCACTTTGCTAAGGACAAACAAAAAATCAATAAGATGAATAATGTGGTGATAACCATTAATAACATTAACTGGTAAGGATACGATCCCCTCAGGTATGACCATCTCGCTTGTAAATCCCAGCAACAAAGTCCCCTATGAACACATTTTCACTGATTTTATATCCATGCATTTCAAGATGTCGACAAAGATGATATTACTAAGCTCTCTGTATCAATCATTGTTCTCTCTATATTATGAGAGGCAATATCCATTATTACTACCAGTGTGTCATCATAGGGAAAAAAGTATTCCATTGACGTCATTGTTAGAGAAAATGATTAGTATTGATGTTGGAGATGGTAATTGAAAGTCTTGCAGTTGAATTTAACTTCTTGGCTATTGACTGAAGCTTTGATGGTGCTCCTTGTATAGCATTTGTTTGCAAAATTGGACACGCCTACAATAGTGGGTCTCCTTGCAATAATGTTGATTGTTGGCTTGAGGGGTGCCCTTGTTGCTTAACCTCCAAGGAGGTGAATGTATTAGAGGTGTATGTTCTATTGTGTCTTTGTATTTCGTCTTGCTTTCTTCAAACATCTATAAGAAATTCCAGGAGTTTATCATTCTTAAAGAATGTTTGAATCTCTTTTTCAAGGCAATCCCTGTGAAATTCACTATACTTATCCAATTGTCTTGGTTGTGATTCTTCCTCATTCGTGGAGGATCTCTGAGCAAACCTCTATGCTTAATCTAAAAAATGATTTGCTCTTGTGTTGTGTTGAGCGCATCGTAGTGAGGAAATGGGACACCGTGAGGGAATGCTTATTTTGAAGCAATCTAAGAGGTGGGATTGATCATTTAGTTTCATTTGGTATCCTTTTGGTAAAACAGGATTATCATATGGCTCATTTCGTTGAGAGAGAGGCAAGAAATGCTAGTTAGGCTCTTGCCTTTTAGAATGGTCAACCCATTATGGTTAGGTCATCTCGTGTCCTTTAATGGTGCAACGATCTTCAATGTTAATGAGCTCGAGAGACCGGTGGTGCACTACTATGTATGTCTTTGATTCATTGTATTTGATGAACTTTTTGTAGACCTTTTCACACCTTAGATTTTGGTAGAAAATCTCCAAGGTTCTTCTTTTACTGTATAGACCAGCATGTAATACCTTCTCGTGAAATCGTTGTACATATTTGTCTAATGACTTGCCTCAATCTGCAAGATTTGGGATAGTCTTAGAAACTACGTTGTTGTTTTCTTGTATTTAAGAACTAAGTGAGAAATCTTATGATAAAACCCTATCAACGAGAGGCTTTTGAACCTTGTCTTGGTCGTAACCTTCAAGTTATAAAGAAAGGGGCAATAAATGGCATCGTTGATAATGCCCTTGATAGCCATCTGGCCCTTGTAGTTCCCTAAGTATTCAAAGAAATTGATACAGC
>NW_006262022.1:12352624-12385804 GCF_000493195.1 Citrus x clementina
TTCTGGGATGTTGCTTTGGTTATTTGCCAGTGTTGTATGGTGGCTTTGAAGTAAACATCCCCTTTCTGTAAGGGCTTCTCTTGTACATTGTTTGGGGGGGGGGCTCTGTTTTTCACTACTCTAGTAGATGGGGCTGCTAGGGCCACCGTGTGTAGTGGTAAACTAGTGACAACTCTGTTTGGTAAAGTGGGGCAGAAAACAACTTTGAGGACTTCTTATATTAACTATTGATCATTATATCGGGTTAAAGGTCTCTCTTTTGTTTAGGGGTTGCTTATGCTGGGGCTTTGTCTTTAGCAACACGAGTTCGGTTGGCTATAGTTTAGGACTATTGAGCGGTTGGCTATAGGGGTATATTGAGCAACTTCCTCAATGATGTCTTGTCACCTTCTTACAGGTTGTTGGTAACCATGTTTTGTAGGTAAAAGAAATATCTTTATGGATAAAAGAGTTACTTTTATGAGCTATTTTTTGGTGAAAAAAGTAGGTGTTTAGTGAGAGAAAATGCGTCGGTATATTTTGAGTGGGTAAGTTGTTGAAGACAAAACCCTCTATTTGTCAATGGAGGTTGAAACAATGGATTTTTGTTCGATCCCCACAGATATGGACAAAATGTTTTGGTTCGATTTTAGTTCAGCCCAAAAAACTATGAGAGCCTTTTTTTTCTACAGTGGTTTCTGGCGATGGTGGAGAAGGACTCACCTACAGATTTCTAAGGAAGGTCATGACTGAGACAAACCTGAAATTAAAGAGAATAACCATCAGAGGTGATGCTAGTAGTGGCTGATGACAGTATTCCAATGATCAAGTCAGATGGACGTTTAAGGATATGATGGGTTTTTGAGAAACCCTAAAATATGAGTAAACTTGATTGTCTGTATGTGTGAAAGACCTTGTCTCCTTTGTGAGACTAACCCAACCTTATAAAATAGAATGCCTCAAAGGGCATTTTTGTGTTTTTGGATACATGGCATATCATTATTGGTTATTTTTAATAGTAATTTAGCCTTTCTTGTTGAGGTTTTTAGGCTGCCTTGAGTTAGACAGCTCTCCTCTAAGAGATTGTCCTAGTTGGCAATGTATCCTCAACCCTAATTGGCTTATTTCAAATGAGTCAGTTAGGTTGAAAAGCATTCAATTTCACTGAAGATGGTGCAGGTGGGTCTATGGTTTCCCTTTCTCATATTTGATTCATGTGACATACAGGGAGATATTTGGAGATAGCCCAACTGAGGGCTATGCTATGATAATGTGGTGTGGTCTTATTGGCGAAGCTGTCACTACCTTTACTGTCTCAGACCAACATGTGGAAGCTTTGGTGCAGTGTAAAAGATAATTTTTGTAGTTCTCGGACAACTTGGATGGCTAAAGCTCATTTTTGGGATTTTTCCATTTTGCCCTTGCCCTTTCAGTTCCTTCTCTATTCTTTCCAAGGGCTTACTGGTCATGTGTAATGTCTTCACATGTATCATATCCTAAGTATGTCTTGTTAAATTTTTACCACCAACACTACCATAAGATAAACTAAGGTATCATTTATTTTTCTGGCTAAAATCTGAATAAATTTGAATTAGTTTAAATCCTGAAAGAAGTCGAATGTCTAAATTTAAATGACATATTATGTTTTTGTTTGAATGATAAGCGTGATATATTGATATATTTCCCCACTAATCATATATTAGTTAGTCTCTTTTATTTATATTTTTAGATAATTAATTATTTTATTGGACAAGAACATAAAGTGAAGATTATGAAATAATCTGTGCTTAAAGAAATCAAACTGGAGAAAATTGGAAGATTATTTGGATTAATTATCAGTGGGCTTATGGCTAAATTGTAATTTAAATTTATTAGCCCAATTTGTAAGTAAAGCAACTAAAGAGCACGCGGAAGGCATTAATTTCCTCGTTGATTATGGATCTGGAGGAGGCAAAGGGCATCAAATAAGTCGGCCACCAAGAATTATATAAGCCAAATTTCAATATTCTAACGAGAGAACACAGAAACGAAAAAAGAGATAAGAATTAAAGGCGGATGACTTCTAATATTAAAAAAAAAAAAAAAGCCTTTGGCTTTTGGAGGAAGACGAGAAAGCAGATTGACAAAAACTTCCTTCGATTCTATTGTCCTTAATCTCCATATATCTTTTTAATCTTTTATATTAAGGTTAAAGATGAATCACTGTTTAATGAAATAAATTATTTTTTATTCAATTAATTCTCACTTTAATGTTTATGGTTCTAATTTCACATGTTTGGTTGAATATTATTAAATCTTTTCACATTTCTGTCATGTATTATTGATTCGTAAGGATTAATATTTTGACTAAATATATGCTTGATTTTATAAAGTTTATATTTAATTATCTTTGATTTTGTGTCTTTAATTGAAATATTTACACATAGTGCTTAGAAAAACTTTGACTCTTTATTATTCAATATGTTTAAATGGGATACTTAGGTATTGTACTATTAAGTAGAAAAAGAACGTACATAAGATTAGTTTTAGTTGGGCTTAATTTTTGTATTCATGAGTAGACATAAATTGATTTTGTCTTGCCACTCGAAATTTGGAAATTGATTGATAATTGGATAATTGTTAAGTTGAATTGTGGTGGATTCTGAAATTCTGGTAGCCTTAATCTTTTGAATTCTTGTGATAATTTACTCGTTTTAATTTTAATGGCATCTTTAGTTTAATTTCCTCGCACACATTTTTTTTTCTAACTAGGGTAGAGTTTTAATTAGCATAGATTAAATTTGGGTTTCTAAAAAATTGACAGTCTCGATGGATTTGAACTCATTATTCCTATTCTATACTACTGTAAACCCATGCACTTGTGAGTACATTAAAATTTACATAACATTGATCCTCAGAAAAAAATATTAAGTTATTTTTTACAACTTAAAAAAAATGAAAAATTAGTACTTTTATATTTGTGATATTCTGCACTTAAAAATTTAAAATGATAAATAAATAATAAAAATCTCAACGACATGAATGAAATAGTATTTTATTATAGAATAAATCTTGTTCAACTGAATACATTTTTAATATTATAAACTAGAACATTTTAATTAATTTTATTGTAATTTATGATATTTAAATGAAAAATATTCATTAAAAATTGTAAAGATAAATAATTTTAATTTAAATAAAATTGAATGATAAAAATAATAATAATCTACTGCACATATTATCACAAGTCAGAGATGAATAATAATACTAATTAGTGAATTTTATTTAGGCAAGATGAAAACAATAAATTATTTAGGTAGACATATTTAAGAGAATTCCTTTTAATGACCTCACTAAGGATTTTTTAGATTAAGCAAAACGCCAAAATTTTAATAACTTAATGATTTAATAATAATAAATTTTAATTATTTAATAATAAAAAAATTTTAATTAACTTGAAAAATGAAACAAAGTTAATGATTTAATTGATTAGAATAAAACCAATTAAGTATTATGTTTAAAAAAAACAAATAAGAACAGGACGTTAGAGTTCAAATTTCATGCGGTGGCTCGCATGCATGAATCAAAATTTAATTATAGCTCATATACATATATCTAGTTTTAATTAGAGATAAAGTAGATTAAAATACTCATATTTTTCTCTATATTTAGTTAATGGTAAGAATAATTATTCTATGTTTCTCATAGATTGAATTATAATTATTCTAATATTTGTAAAGGAATAATTTATTACTTCCATGCTAAAGGTCCTTATCCTAGCATTAAGAATTTCTGTATGTACTTTTTAAGAAATAAGGCCATCAATAGGGAATAGGGTAGAAGATCTCTAGTATGTTTAAATATCTTATTTACTTGAAAAACAAAGGTTGAGAGTATGTAAAATTTATTTTTTATATTTTTATATTTTGAGAATATGTAAAATTTATTTTTATCTTTCTTTATGTTTATGAGTGGTGTCAAAAGCCCTACTAACACCCCCTTCTTAAATATACCACATTTAAATAATTTAGAAGTTGTTCCAAGTCTAATACGACCCCAATTATTTCAGAACTAGCCTTAAAATTATATTTCTCTATGTTGGGCAGAGTCTTCCACGTTGTCAAACCACCAGCTTATCTGCCGAAGTGGTGGTATTAACACAATTATGGGTTCCTCTATGATACTATAAATTTTTTTACAGCATCAATAATGTATTAATTGTGAACCATTAGATTTAATCAATTGTATACAATATTTGTACTAAAAAAATAATTTAAAAATAATGGCAACCGTTCAACCCTTCTTTAAAAATAATGGTAACCACCCTTAGAGTTTGAAACAATTTTACTTAAATAGTATATTTATTTAAAATTACTTTTCAACCCTTCTTTAAATTTGTAATATGATAATCTCTTTTAAATAAATCTTCCAAAATCAGTTACCATTAAGTATAAAATATAATATCAAGTAGGTTATTTAACACAAAGTCTTGTAATAATTTGTATTGTATGAATTTAATTACAAACCATTAATACCTAAACAATAATGATAATAGAAAGCATTGCAATCAACTATTTTATATGTGTTTTATTAATAATACTATATGAGTCACAACAAATGAGAAATATTTTATTCACCAATTATTATTGAAAAATATATATGTCTATATAACTATAGAGTGAGAAATATTTTGATTTAAATTTTTGTCAAAAAATTAAACTATTTATTTCATGCAATTCAATGGTGGAGGATGTAACATTATGAAATGTTACTTTGACTTTCAATATCAACCATTAGACTATGAGATATTAGTGGCTCCAATATTGTGCCAAAATTTTAAGTTAAAGTATCTCAAACCATATCTTTATAATGGAAATATAAAAACATACAATGATTTTTTTTCCTCATTTTGTCCATTAAATATTATTTGATGTAATATTTTATTTATTGTCACTATTCATTCTCATAATAAAAGTAAGGGAAAATATCCACCGTCCACCTGTTTTTTACACCTTTTTCAAAAATACACAATTCTTTCATTTTTTGGCTGGAATCCACCTAAAGTTACATTTTGTTTCACTTTTCCACTTCCGTTTGGAATCCGTTAAGAAAACTAACGGAAACTTTAAAAAATAACCATTTTACCCCTCAAAACGAAAATTACAATTTCACCTTAAAAATTACCAAAAATAATCAGATTAAATCTAATTATTTTCCCCATCGGTCAATAAAGAAATTAATTCCACAACCATCAAATGCAGGTTTTTTTTTATAAATATGTTTGTAATTAGAATGCTAAATTATAACAGTAGTATTAAAAATAGTCCAATTTCGCAAACCATCAATTGAATTTAAGATAAGTAGAATTTTATTATTCATTGAGTTATAATTTCTAGTAGTTAAGATTTTTTTATACTTCATTAACGTACTAATAATCATTTTCATCATTAAATCTGATTAGTTTTGGCATTTTTTAGGGTGAAATTGTAATTTTTGTTATGGGGGGTAAAATGGTCATTTTATTAAGTTTCCGTTAGTTTTCTTAACGGATTCCGTATGGAAGTGGAAAAGTGAAACAAAATGTAACTTTAGGTGGATTCCAGCCAAAAAATGAAAGAATTATGTATTTTTTAAAAAGGTGTAAAAAATGGGTGGACGGTGGATATTTTCCCTAAAAGTAATGACTCTTCGTAGCATAAAAATTTTATAATTATTATCAAAGAATAACAATAAAATTATCTTTCATGATTCATAAACTAAAGTTAATTAGGAATATGTGTTATATTTAATTTTTATGAAATTAACAAAGTGACGTTTGAAAATAAAATGAAAACAAGCTTGTGAAAGTTAAATTTTATAAGGCTGAGATAATTTCCTACCATGTCAATAAAAATCTAAAAATATAAATGATTTTCTTTCACTTTTTTTTCCCACGTAAATATTATTGGAGGCAATATTTTATTTATTTTCACTATTAATTATCATAACAAAAGTAATGATTCTTAATAACATAAAGTTTTATAATTACAATCAAAAGATATCAATAAAATAATATTTCACGGTTCATAAACTAAAGCTCGTTAGGAATATATATTATATTTAACTTTTGTGAAATTAACAAAGTGATATTTGAAAATAAAATGAAAATATATAGGCTTATAAAACTTAAAATTCCTATCATGTAAGGATATTAATTGTAAGATAAATATAAAGTTCAGAGAATCAATATGTTAAATGGGTGTTAAAAATAATACATACTTCATGATCAATTATACAATGACCTTTAATATTATATAAAATAATGAGTATTTTAATATACGATATTAAATTTTATTAAAACATGTGTGATCAAGTAATTTTTATGTTAAAAGCAATCTCAACAATGAGTTTATTGATGTAACTATGGCATTTACTTCAGTATATGAACTTAGTTGTGTTATTTATTACTATTATATCATATATAAATTTTGCAATTGTAACTTATTTATTTCATTTGTGTTAAATAATCTACCATTATATTTTCTACTTAATGGTAATAGATTTTGAAAGATTTATTTAAAAAAGATTATCACATTTCAAATTTAAAGGAGGATTGAAAAATAATTTTAAATAAAATATGTTATTTAAGCGAAATTGTTTCAAACTCTAAGGATGGTCATAGTTATTTTACAAAATTCTCCACCCCTTACATGTTTGTTAACCGTTTAACAATATTTTTATTTTTTATTTTACTACAATATTATATATGTAACACCCTAGGCGAATCCCACATCGGCAAAGCACGGGAGAGATACTGGGTTTATAAGGGGTGATCCACACCTTAATTGGCAAGACACGTTTTAGGGTGTATGGGCGCCCCAAAGAACAAATCCGTGCGGGCCTTGTTAAGGCCCAAAGCGGACAATATCTTGTCAGGTCTGGGTTGGGTCATGAAATTATGGTATCAGAGCGGCTCCGCGTGTCCTCTTGAGCGATGGTGGGGCAAACCTCAGCGAGGACGCTGAGTCCCCAAGGGGGGGTGTATGTAACGCCCTAGGCGAATCCCACATCGGCAAAGCACGGGAGAGATGCTGGGTTTATAAGGGGTGATCCACACCTTAATTGGCAAGACGCGTTTTGAGGTGTATGAGCGCCCCAAGAACAAATCCGTGCGGGCCTTGTTAAGGCCCAAAGCGGACAATATCTTGCCAGGTCTGGGTTGGGTCATGACTTGCCGATTTGGGATTCGCCTAGGGTGTTACAATATACCATTAATTAAATCTAATGGTACACAATTAAAAACATTATTGATGCTGTAAAAAAATTATAGCATCATAGAGGAACCCCACAATTATTTATGACGTGTGGCGTCCAATCCATTTAATTAAGATTTAATTGCTTTTTTCAATCTAAAGCAATTTTCCATATTCTTCTTTCTCCCTCAAACTGAAAATTTCTCTCAGCACCCTCGTGCCCTTTATTTTTTTAAACTCAACTGCTTTCTTCTAGTTTAGCTTCTTTTTCTTTAACACATGTGAAATTGAAAAAAAAAAGTTAAAATTGCATTTTTTTTCCAATTTCTTTCTGATGCATTTGAGAAAAATTATGAAATAAAGAACTAGAAATTTAAAAGGAATAGTGGACTGTGGACGCAAACCACAAAGGTCAAAAAAAGGAAAAAAGAAGGAGAACCAAAGAGTTTCACTGCTGATAATGCGATAAAGACCATTGTTACAAGGTAAAATGATGGACCATGAAAATAGGTCTTGAATACTTTTAATACAGATATACTTTTAAAATTTTCATTGATTGTAGATGTATCAAGAATAATCCGGCTAGACTGAGTACTATTCCATGGGCAACAAGGATCAGATTAGAAATTGGCATTTTTGTCCGCACAGATTTGGGGGTTAGTTATTTGAGTAAATTTTTGGAGATAATTTAAAATTAAGGGGAAACAATCTGTGGCATGTGTCATAAAATAATTGGGTCAACACCACATTAGCAGATGAGCTGGTGGTGTTGACATTAATGACATTATGGAAGATTTTCTTTTTAGGTGGTGTTGCTGCAACAAATATGTTTTGGTCTTTTATTATAATTTCAATTAAGGGTAAAACCATAAACATAATAAAAAAATCAGGTAAGGCTATTTGAACCTATCAATTTTCTCTCCACATCATTTTTTCAATTAAAAATTTAATTATCAAAATAATTTTTAATAAAATTATCAATTAATTAACTTTTTTTTCACTTTTCAACCTTAATTCCTCAATTCTCATAAATTCTTTCATATATTTTTTTTAACCGTGAATAATTGGTTTTGTTCTAAGCTGTCATAAACTATCAGAGCAAAAACCATCAACAAATTTTTATCAATAAGTTAATGAATATCAAGAAATTATACCAATCACAAAAGTTAATGAATATCAAAAAAAAAATTCTTATATATAAAAAGTATAAAAATAAAGAAAGGTAAAAAAATGAATCCAAAAGAAATTAAAGTTAGTATTTAGCTTGCAAAATGTGAGGGTAGAGAAAAACTATGCAATCATGAGTAGAGAGAGAAAGAGATTAATGAAGCGTAATTTTGAGATTTTTAAACATTAAATTCTTAACGATGAATTTATTCTTAAAAATAGGTGGAGAGATAAATTTTCTGAGTTTAAATAATATCACCCAAAAGGAATTTATAATGGCTTTTGAGGGGTGTCAAAAAGTCAACTCTATCTTTATTTTTTTCACCAAAGATCCTAACCTATTGTTAATCATGTCACGTATTAAGAATATACGCTCTTAACTCTCCACTTTTTATTGCTGATATTAGGGAACACTTCAACCATTAAAACTTTGAGAGATTCAAGTTCCCCTGTACATTTAAAATATTTAACCGTTTTCTGTTTGCATATTGAGAGATGCATCAAATAATAACAGAAACATTTCCATTAGCTGCTGCAGTGATAGCACTCTTCCTCCTTGATAAAATTCTGATCAAAGAGAGTAAGAGTGTGCATAAGAATTAAATTTTAAAAAATGGACGAGTAATCATAATATACGATCGTAACAATGAACTTAATGCATTGCTGTTGCTTTAGCTTGAATTATGTTTGGATATGATATTGGTATAACTGGCAATAAATCCCTACTTTATCCCTGGCAATAAATCAATCAATATATTTAACTTCAACATATCTCGTAATTAAGCTTCATATATATATATATATAATTGTTAGGTGCTATAACAAGCACTACTAGAAAAATGGGTTTTACTGACACTTTGTTACTGACACTTTGCAAAAAGTGTCAGTACTTATGTACATATGCACCATTTTCTGCTTTTGACAAATAGGAATCAGAGATTAATGATTGATACTAGGGTGTCAGCAAACTAAACATAAAAAATCACTAACACTAAAGTATCAATGATAAAAAAAATTCATAAAAATTTTGTTTTCAGCTCCAACTCGAACCTGAGAACTCGAAGATTTAAAGCTTTAATGCTTGGAGCACAGACCATCAAATCTCGATGAGTCAAAGTCATAATAATATTTAAAATATTAAAAAATGAAAATATAAATAACAACAACATAAAACACACTTGACTTTTCCCCATCTAGACTATATCGACTGTCTCTATCTTGCTTTCATCGTTCACTTTCTCGTTCATTTTTCTCTTCTCGATCTCTTTTGTTTTGCACTATCCATTTACAAATTAAATTCAATTAATTTAGATAGATAATGAAAAGCTTAAACTATGTTTCGTTTTTCCATTTTCCCCAAATTGAAACACAAACCAAAACCCTAATCGCTTGTTATCGAAGGGGTTTTTCTCCAACTAAACTATCCAGTGCCTATACTAGGCAAGCAAGTAAAAGCCATCGACAAGGGGTGAAGTGGCACAATCGGTTGCATATTCAGGTAATCTCATTCTCCCTGACAAGTTAAGTCCAGAGAAAGAACTGTAGAGGAGGTTATCAGCTGGTAATGGCAGAATATTTTATTTTTTTGGGCAATTTAATTATTGGGTTTGTTTTAATTTGGCTTATGACTAATATTTTTGAATTTTTATTTTTGGGTTGTTTCAGATATTCAGAAATTGAACAGTAGTGCAACCCTGGTAGGTTTTTTTTTTCCAAATTTTTTTTCTTTTATTTATTCGTAACTTGAAATTTTTGTTCTTATTTTTCTATATCTTCACTCACATGCAGTCCAAAAATACAGGTATTTTAAGTGGTGCATTACTTAAACTCAAAACACTTGCTGCTGCGACTCTGTTTTTTCTGCCACATTTGAGGTCAGTTTCAAATTTTTGTGCATGTGATTTACTGTCATTGTTATTTAAAACTAAGAATGTTCATTTTTTTTAGTTTATGAAATAAACTGTTAGCTCTGTTTCTTAACTTTGAGCAATAAGTTAGTTGATTTTGAATGTACTAAAATATGAAATTTCATTTTAGCTTTTGCCTTTGTGATTAGGAGATAATTGTTTGAGTGTTATATTGGCTGAATGACTGTGTATTTAGTGGTTGCAAACTATTTACATCTCTGTTTCATGTGAAGAGAGGCAAATTTTGTTATATAATCCTACTTGTTTATTTATTTTGTTTTGGTTGGACGATTTGTAATAGAGACAATGACTATGATATGAATTAATTAAGTTCGTGGTTGTGAGTATTTTGAGATTGTATAAAGTTGATGATTTGTGTTTGATTCAATAAAGAAATGCTTGTTTTAAAGTAGTTATGCATGTTGTATTTGAAGTTAAAAAATGATTTATAGAATCTTAAAAAATGGCTTGCAAAGTGGTATGAAGACATTATTTATTTGAACTCTTAACTTTTGTTAGTTACTTGACTTATGAATTAGTTCGACTACTTAAAAAGCCATTAGCACCCATCTTACCTATTAATCTCCTATTTAAGTTTCAAAACTTCTTTTGTTTCAATTTCAGGATTTTGTCTAAATTATTATTATAATTAATGATTTATAGGGGCTATTAATGATTTTCCAGAATTATAAGTTTATTATTGCAACTATAATCATAATAACATTGAACTTTAAATTAATCATGCAATTTAATTAAACTTAAACTGACATTACATATGTGAACAGGTAAAATATTTGAAATGGACAGAAGTTGGATCTGGAGTTGCTGATTTCTTAGATTTTGCCATTTTGAATGCTGAAAATCGAATGTCAATTAGATGTCCTTGCACCTTTTGTTGTAATATGGAGTTTCATACTCCTCAACAGGTGAAGGATCATTTATTTGAAAAAGGTTTTCTCCCAAGATATATTGTTTGGACTTGGCATGGTGAGACTAACTCTAAATCTACATTTACAAACTGTGAAGACCATTCACATAGTCAAAGATTTAGATGTCATGATTACAGTAATATAATTGACATGGTCAAAGATGCTTACGAGCATTGTGATAGAGATCCTAGTTCTTTTAAGGATATGCTTGAAGATGCTGAAAAGCCTTTGTACCCGGGTGCAAAACATTCAAATTTATCTAGTTTAATGAGACTTTACAATATGAAAGGGAACTATGGGTGGTCCGATAAAGGGTTTTCTGCTTTGTTAGAAGTCCTTGCTGATATTTTGCCAAATAAAAATACTCTACCTATGTCAATGTACGAGGTTAAGAAAACAATGAAAGTGCTAGGCTTAGAGTATGAAAAAATACATGCATGTCCAAACGACTGCATTTTGTATAGGAATGAATTTGCTGATCTTGTTGAATGCCCAAATTGTGGAGCATCTAGGTATCAAATAAAAAAAGATAGCTTAACAAAATTTAGGAAAGGGGTTCCTAAAAAGGTATTGTGGTATTTTCCACCTATTCCTAGGTTGAAAAGATTGTTTCAATCACCACAAATAGCTCAAAATTTAACATGGCATGCTAATAAATGAATTAGAGATGGCAAATTTCGCCACCTAGCAGACTCACCAGCCTGGCAACTAATTGACAATAAGTGGCCAAAATTTGCACAAGAACCTAGAAATCTCTATTTAGCTCTCTCAACTGATGGGGTTAACCCATATAGTACACTTAGCACTACTTATAGTTATTGGCCTGTTATATTAATAACATATAATCTTCCTCCATGGTTGTGTATGAAGAGAGTTTTTGATGTTGTCACTTTTGATATCTGACCCTAAACAACCTGGAAATGATCTAGATGTATACCTAGCACCTTTGATTGAGGACTTAAAAACTCTATGGGATGTAGGTATTGATGTTTATGATTCTTATAGAAAAGAAACCTTTAATTTACAGGTTGTCTTGATGTGGACAATCAGTGACTTTCCAGCATACGGAAACCTCTCTGGTTGTACTATTAAGGGCTATTATGCTTGCCCAATTTGTGGGATAGACACTTGTGCATGTTGGCTGCCACATAGTAGGAAAATGGCATATATGGGCCATCGCCGCTTTCTACCACTCGATTACCTATTTTGGAAACTGAAAAAGGTTTTTAATGGGAAGCAAAAGTGGAATGAGCCTCCTAAAACTTTTTCTAGTGAGGAAATCTTTAATATGGTGGAAGATATAGATATTAAGTTCGGGAAAAAGAAGGCCAAAAAGTGGAAACATGATGGCAGTGGTGGCGGTGATGGTGATGATAACGTAACTGAAAAATTGTACAAAAGAAAGTCAATCTTTTTTTAGTTAGATTATTGGAAGCATTTATTAATTCGCCATCAATTAGATGTGATGCACATTGAAAAAAATGTATGCGAGAACATATATGGCACATTACTTCATCAACCAGGCAAAACAAAAGATGGGATTAATGCTAGAAAAGATCTTGAGTCTTTGAAGATTAGGGGAAAACTAGTTCCTGATGAAACAAACAAAAAAAACAAAGTCCTACCTCCAGCTCCCTATACTTTGAGTAAAAAAGAAAAAAACAGTTTTGTGAAACCTTACTGAGTGTGAAAGTCCCTGATGGGTATTCTTCCAATGTCCAAAACCTTGTTTCAATAGATGATTGTCGGCTTCAAGGCCTTAAGTCCCATGACTGTCATACTTTGATGCAACAATTTTTACCACTAGTCATTCGAAACTGTTTGCCTATAAATGTGAGAAGGACCATAATCAGGATGTGCTTCTTTTTTAATACATTATGCTGTAAAGTGGTAGATCCTAATACTCTTGACCAATTGCAAGAGGAACTTGTAATCACTTTATGCTTACTGCAGCAGTACTTCCCACCTAGCTTTTTTGACATAATGATCTATTTAACAATCCACTTAGTTGCACAAGTTAGGTTATGTGGGCTTGTTTATCTTCGATGGATGTATCCTTTTGAGAGACAAATGAAAACTCTCAAGGATTATGTTTGTAATCGCTACCGTCCTGAGGGTTGTATTGTAGAAAGTTATATTGCAGAAGAAGCACTTGCATTTTGTGCTGAGTACCTCTCAAATTGTGATGTTATTGGGCTGCCTACTGGTTGATACCATTTAGGGTACGTGACTTGTTATCCAACAGTGCAGACCAGACTAGTGCCTATTCAGGATCACCTCTGGAATTTACATCGTCGGTTTCCCGTCGATATACTCAAATGGGGAATCAGAAAAACCTTTAAAACATTTTTCATCTCGGGTTATACAACCCAAAACAGACTTTCCTTTAGTCTAAAATAGGGTACCAAACCAGATAAGAAAACGATCAAAAGTTTTCTGATGCACAGGATCCTTACTAGAAGGCAAGTGCAGAGCATACTTCCTTAGGTTTCAAAATGAACAAATTTAATTCTTTATTCTTTTTTTTTCTCTAGAGAGCTTCATTTGCAGAGAGAGGAGAGAGGTTTACAGATTTATAGTGATAAAACACACGAGAGTTTATTGCTTCAAACTTCTATATTCTATATCTTACAAGCAAGGGGAGAATCCTTTATATAGGATAATTCTCAGAGAAGATAGGACAGGACCCCTATCTTTTTCAAAAGCAAAAGATAAAGATACGACAACATTGATCATGACTTCTCAAGTGAACATGACCTGTAGCACACCTTTTTAGAAAGCTAAGCCCACCGATCAAGACTTGGACAAATGGATAAAAGATAAAGCATGCTTACAAAGACTTTTACAACTGGCAAAAGCCTAAGCGTAAGGCAAGCCAAGACAAAACCATAAAATAAAACATAATTATTACAACAAGACAAACTACTTTATTGAAAGCAACAAGACAAACAACTTTATGGAGAGCGGAGATTCATGTAATTGTCTTCGGATGAGCTTTCGGTTTCATCGGGGTCAGTGTCACGGTTGGATTTTGGGAAAAAGGTTTTGGAGAGCTTTGGATGCTTACAGTGGGGACCACGGCAAGGGGGATAAGGACAATCTCGTCGATATCCTGGCCTTGGTGATGTTTGAGTGACTTTGTCAACTTTGGAAGGTTTAGTGGCCGTGTCAGCATTGGGAGGTTGGGATGAGGATCCTGGTTCATTCATGAATGGTTGTGGAAACTGTTGGAGATGTTGGCTGAGGGGAAGGAAATCTTCCCAGGGGTCTTGGGAGTCTTGGAAAAGGAAGTCAGTGTAGTCTGACTTTTCTTCTTTGATAATGATTCCCGTGGATTTCGGTTTGGATATGGCGGATGGAGTGGGGATCATGAGGAGGTCATGTTGTGGGCCTAAAGAGGTGTGGAAGATGTCTTTAAATGGCGGAGGTTGGTGGTTTAATTGGCAAAGGTAGTTGTGGAGGACATCTTGGATTTCATTTTCAATGACAGCTAGATGTGGTGCAGTGAACCATTCATATATCTAGTCTTGAGTCCAAAAGAGTTTTGTGTCTGGATGTTGAAAGTATGGCCTGTGAATGATAAAGACTGAGGTAAACATTTGTGCTTCCGAGGTAGGCATACGTTCAAGGTTGTAAATTTCTGACAGTTGTTGGAGCTTCATTCTCCACCATGGTATGGGGGAGAACCATTCAAGTAATGTCCAGGTAAGAGAGGTGGCTTTGTCTGGGTCAAGGAGATGTTCCAAAGTGAGTAATTAGTAGGACTAACTTAGCGGCATAAAGGACTGTTAGGCACCAGATGTACCATAACACATCTTCAGTGGTTTCTCTGGATGGATCAAGGGTTAAACCTGTATGGAACATATTTTCTGGGTGGAAGGAGGAAAATGGAAAAGGTTCTGTGACAAGGTAGGCTTTCATGAAGAAGCGAAAGAGAGCTTTCTTTGCAAATTCTTGGATGGCAAAAACAGAAGAGAAGTTTTTGTTAAAGGGAAAGGTTTTCTTGGTGAGAGCTTCTGGGGGTAATGATGTAGCCATGGAGATGATCAGAAAGTGGTATATAGTGGAAAACAGGGTGAGAGGTTTTTCTGGTTTGGAGAGTCTGGATAGCATATCAGGGATGAGGTTCTAGGATCCTTTTATATGCTTGACCAAAAAGTCATATTTGGAAAACCAATCTTTTAATCTGAGAAACATTTTTTTGGGAACAGTTTTACCTTTGAAATTTAGAATATTGGGGAAGGTGAACTGTCCATACGGATGAGAAAATGGTGTCCAATCAGATGATACTCAAACTTTTTGATGCCATTCTTTACCGCTAAGATTTCTTCGAACACGCTATGGTAATGCTTTTGTGTGTTAGAAAATTGTCCACTAGCGTAAGCGATAAAGTGGTCTTTTCCATTGTTCTCCTCAAGGAGGATGGCACCCCATGAGTCATCACTTGCGTCTGTCTGCAATATGCGCTTTCCATCAGTAATCAACTTTAAAGGAGGCGGATTTTGCGCAATCTGCTTGAGAGTAGTGACAGCATTTGTGTGGTCAACATTCCATTCTAGGGGCTTCTTTTTCAATAAAGCTGAAAGGTGATGAGTGTAGTGATCCACATGTGGGATGAAGTCTCTGATGTAATTGATGATGCCGAGAAACTGTTGGACTTGTTTTTTGGAAAGTTGCTGATCTAAAAAGTGAAGCAATTCTTGGGCAATGTGTTTTGCTGGCTGATAATGGCCATCTTTTATGATCATACCAAGGAATTCAATATTGTCAGTAGCAATGGTGCTTTTCTTGGCCGATAACATAATTCCATGACTTTGGACAATATCATAGAATTGAGTTAACATCTGACGATGTTCATCATGGGATCCTGAAAAAAGTAAAATATCATCAATGTAAATTAATGCATGATGCAGAATAGGCTGAAAGATGTTGACCATGGATTTTTGGAAAATGGATGGGGTAGTTTTGAGGCCAAAGGGTAGGACGGTCCATTGGAAATGGGCATTTGGAATACAAAAGGCAGTTTTGTAACACTCAGAGGGTTCAATGCCTAATTGCCAGAAACCTGATTTTAAATCAAATTTTGAAAAGATCTAGGCATTTTTGAGAAAAGTAAACATGCTTTGTCTACGGGGCAAGGGAAACTTGTCATCTTGTAGAAACATGTTTAATGGCTGATAGTCAATAACTAGGCGTTTCTTGCCTCTGACAATTTCAGAATGCTTTTCAACATAAAAGGCTTGGCAAGCCCATTGAGAATTTGTGGGCTCAATAAGACCTTGGGCTAACAATTGGGAACATTCTTATTGGGCTAGGAGTAAATCAGAAGGACTCATTCCTGGGTGAGTAGCTTTGGTTGGGTTAATGTCTTCATTGAGTTTAAAAGGTAACCTAATGAAGAAAGACTTATTTTTCCACAATGGGTTTGGATGGGTGAACTCATAATGGGACTCTGGACATAAACTCAAAAGCTTGGTTGAAATATCCTGGTAAGGTTGAGGGGTTTCAGACAGATTATAGAGTTTTAGAATGTCTGTGAAAGGTTTGAACATGGACTTGACTCGAATTCCATTGGGAAGGATTTAGAGGTGTTTGATCTGGTGAAGGATGTCAAAACCTAACAAGAGATCCTTATTAGGAAGGGTTGAATCGATAACTTTGGTCCAAATGATACAATTTGGGAAGATTTGGATACTAATGGGTTTTCTGGTAATCAAAGAGGTGGTGAAGAGTTTGCCATTGACAGCTTTGAAATGTTCTTCATAGTCTGTCCAGTATTCTGGTCGAAGAAGATATGGGTTTAACATGCTGCGTTGGGCACCAGTGTCTATGAGACCAATTGCTGGAATGGGTCTTTGGAACTTTAAGGGCAAGATTTGAAGTTTGATGGATGGTATAGGAATAGTAATGTCAAGGGACAGTAACTGTTGGTGGAAAATGACTTGGGACTGATCACTGTCTGAATCATTAGAGGAGTTCTGCAGGGCGAACACTGTTTTATCATTGGGTTCATTTTGTTCAGAGAAATAGAATTCCAGTTCATCCTTTTCTGAAGAGTAATCTGTAGTTGCTTGGAGATGCTCAACTAACCGAATAGATTTTTCTCGCTTGTTGAGACAGTCTTTGGCATAATGGCCTTTCTTCTTACAGATGAAACATCTGCTTGATTTTCTCCGTTTAAAGTCTCTGGAAGAAGATGACTTCTTTCGGAAGAATCTGTAAGGCTTTTTGGATCGACGAGGTCTGGATGAAAATTCTGGATTTCTGAATTTCTTAAAATGCCTTTTCTTTTTAGGACTGCAATCACAATCCTTTTTCTTTTTGCATTTGATCTGCAAATAAGGCTTTTTGCAGGCGCTCCGGAATGGTTCTTTGTCTTTCAACAATTCTTTAAAAAACTGCTTTTGCTCGCAGAGTTTATCGAGACAAGTTTTGGCAAGCTGGAAGATTTTGCCAAGGGAAATGTTGTCAAGGGAAAGATTGGATACTGTGAGTTGTCGCTGGATGTCGAGTTGGAGTTCATCTGGAAAAGAGGCTAGAAAGACATGCTTTAATGTCGGTTCATTAAATCCGTTAAGCTTATAAAATAGCAAAGACATCCGCTTGTAATGGAAGTCAAGATCCTTAGCATTAAGGGAACAACATTTCATGTTGAGATAGCCTCGTCGTGCAACTTTAAAGACTGCAGAGGGGTCTCCAAGGAATTGATCATGGATAACTGCAAGGGCACTTGAGACTTCTGGTAATTGAACAAACTGCAATTGTCTGTAGTTGCCTAAGGAATCCAACCAATTTCTTAGAGCACCCGTAAAACGAGTAGCAAACTCTCTAAGGACTGATTGAGTTGTGGCTCCTAGACGTAGCATTTGAAGGTCAATCCAGGTAGACATTTCATTGAGGCGATCACGCCATTTATGAGATGGAAGATCATCAAATGTGAACCATGGGCCACTTGAAGATTTTTGACTGGGTGAACTGGTATGGGCTTGAGCTGGAGGGGGTTGGTTTGTGGCAGAGGATTCAGGCATTTCTTCTTCAACTTCTGAGGGAATATCAACATATGGTTCTGTATGGGAAGTTTGGCCTTGAGGAGGTTGATCAGGTTGGGCCATCAAGATTCTGGTGATATCTGCATAGGACTTTTCAGAATCACTAGTGGATACTGAAGATTCTGTGTCAGTCTCAGTATGGCTATCAGAAACAGCTAGATTTGAATCAGAAGTTGGGTCATCTGTAGTAGAAAAGTGGGCGACTGTATGGGCACTAAACTGGTACATTGGTTGTTTATCTTTGGATTGAGATGGTGGTTGGGATTCAGTTGGTGGAGGAGGTACCGGTGGCGATGCCGGAGTATGACCAGGAGTGTTGGCCAGGGATGGTAATAGATGACTGATGAAATGTAACGGGTCGTGGTTGTGGTTTAGGCTTTGGTTTAGGTTTAGGTGGTGGTGGTAAGGGATTGTCTCTGAAAAGAGTATGGGTCATGCAGAATAACTTGGAAGGATCATACTGTCTGATGGGTGAAAGCATAGAGGCAAAGGGATGATAAGTTGGACCTATGGAAGGGATAAGAGGGGACGTGGTAAAAAGGGTAGGTCTTTGTTTTTCAGATTCAATCTGAGCAAGTTCAGCTTGTAAGCGTCTGATTTCCCTTTCCTTTTGGTCAAATTCTGGGCCATAATAGAGCTGGGCAAGCATAGCTCGTAGCTCAGAATCGAGTTGAGTAATTCTAGACTGGAGATTTTGATGGATCTGCTGCATCTGTGTAGAGATGGAGTCAACTTTTTTCTCAAGTTGTTCAGTTTGTAAACTGATATTATCAACTTTGGAGTTGATATTCAACAAAGTATCATTCTGTGCTCTAGCATTTTGGGTTTGCCAGTTGAGGACTAATTCAAAAGGTTTAGGAGGTTTTAGGTGGCCAGATGAGGTAATTGGTGAGGGGACAAAGGGTTTGGACACAACATTCCGTTGGGAATCTGTGTGAGTGTCTAAAGGAGGAAAAGAGGAAGAATAGGCTGAAGAAGTGGATGAAAACATCATACAAGTGAGTGGTGGTGTTGGAAGTGGGATTGGTGATGGAGTCTCAGATTTGCAATGCTTTGCAATCCATTTGAGTTCTTTTTGGTAAAAGGGTAATGGAGCTGGTGGAAGTGGAGGATCTTGTGGCGGTTTAGGATCATAGTGGTAGCAGGAAACTGGAGGTTTTTTCTTTTTGGGTTTCTTTTTCCTTGTGGTGGCATAATCATCGTCCTCGTCCCAATCATCCCAGCAGGGACAATTTGGGTCACACATGCCTAAGCCAGGGGCATCCCATAGGAAATGGCCATGTTGCTTGGCTGGATAAACAGGGTAGCCTTCAGAATTGAACCTTAAGATGGGCAGATCTTCTTGGGCTGTCTGGACAGCTGTAATCATTGAAGAATAGGTAAAGGAGAGCCGAGGAGGCACTTGTGGAGCACTTGGAAGTGGTTTAAAGGTCATTCGGATTGTTCCATCTTGGCGTCTTTCAAACATGCTTTCAGAAGTCTGAATTGGAGCTGTATTGTTATGGAACTGTTCATAGTTGGAGATCCATTCAAGAGGCATAAGCTTGATGAGTTCATGACGGGGAATTTGTCTTGGGATTTGGATTATGGTTGGGATTTGGTCAGATTCGGCTAAGACCATGAGGGTATCAGAATGATGCTCAGGAGTGGGTAGATCTAAGGCATGATTTTGAAGCCTATAGACCAATTGGTGGTGTAAGGTGGCAAATATATCCAGTCTTCCCGCCTGGATCAGTGTGCTCTTCAGACCACCTCTGCTAAGCAATATGTCACTCTGGAGATTCCTTCCGAGTTGCTCTCCAACTGGAAATGAGAAGGTTATACTCATCTTCATCTTGGAGGCATCAGATTAATCCTTACTCTTCATGGAAGAAAAGGGTCACCGGTTACAGCTCACATTGCTATGCTTGACACCCGGTTTAAACAGTACCAAGATGCTGTTATTGGCACTGTTCTTACAACCCTCCGTACAGGCAGTGTTTCACTTACCTTTTACCCAAACTTCAACCTTTCTCTCCAAGATCCCAACTTACCCACAACCTTGAAAGTCCAAGTTCAGATTCAAGGTGCTGAACAAATTAGGGTGAGGGCGTCTGGTAGAGATGAGGGTGCAATACTGCGGGTAAAGGAGCTAGGTCATTTGTACAACTGATAAGGGCTAATAAGAGGGTAGGAGGACTCACTGATTTGGTCTGATTCAGGGATATAGGAATATTCTACAAGGTTTTCAATCTTATTGGTGTTATGAGAAGTGCAAGATCTGGGCAAAGAAAGAGTAGAAGAAAGAGTAACAGGAGGTGAAGATGAAGTGGAAACCATGAATGAGAAGTTCTCTCTGCGCCTGAAGTTCTAGAGAGCAAAATAGAAAAAGCCTTAAATTATACCATTTTGGTCAGGAAAAGCCTTTGGGAGGTGCAAACATAAAGGTGGTTGATGATCCTTTGTTGGCACAAGCACACCGGTGTGTTCTAATGAACACCCCTGAAATCCAAATATATATCGAGTAAGTTGTTAATTTTTCCAAAAAAATATTACTATTGTATTATTAGATTAATATACTAGTTTTTAAATCTTAATATGGTCTCACTGTAGGGAGCATATGCATTATTTGGCATCAAGAAACCCTTATAAGGCAAAAACAAATATGTGGTTGCAAAATGAACACATACGTACATTTTCTGGTTGATTACAAGCAAAGGTTAGAATTATTTAACTAAATACAATATAAGATATAAACTTAACAAGATTTTTCTACATGTTACTAATTACTGTGCCGATTGACGATTGACGAAATAGTGTGCTGGTTGGCAAACAAACCATGCTCAAGCGTGGTGACCTTCTCTTGCTATGAGATAAATGGCTTCAATTTTACAATGAGGGACCGGGACTGTAATCGTGTGACCTAAAATAGTGGTGTTAGGGTTGTTGCTAACACTCTACAGATTTCAAGCTCAAAAGATAAAAGTCCTCATTTTGGAGAAATTACGTTTTATGGAGTCATTGATGAGATTTGGCAGCTTGATTATCTAATGGTTAAAAAAACACTTTTCAAGTGTGATTGGGTAGATGATAGAGGGGTTTGCACTGACAATTTAGGTTTCACTGTAGTTGATTTAAATCAGATTGGCTATAAATCTGATTGCTTTATTCTGGCTTGTCATGCAAAGCAAGTATTTTATGTAAAGGACCAGCTAGATAATAATAAATCAATACTTTGTTCAGTGACCGACAAAGCTTATAAGTTAAATGGGGAAAGATGTGAAGACGTGGATGTATTTTCTCCATTATCTAACAAACTTCCAGTATGTGAGTTGGATGAGAAAAATGATGAAGGAATTTATGACAGAAAAGATTGTGATGCTATTCCAATAGATATTGATTTAGAAAATCAGTGAATGCACTATTGTAGTTAGTTTCCAGCACCAATTTTCACAGTTTTCCAGTAAGTGATTTATTTATTTCATTATATGCTATTGCTCTTGTATTAACTTATTAATCTAAATGATATACTTATTTATTTAATCATTTTCAGGATTGTAGGAGATGGCTGACGATGTTGAGTTCACTCTTCCGGAGCTCGACGGAAGACCAAGGAGAATAAAACAAAAACAAAAGGTTTGCAAAAACAAAAAGTTAGTCATGAAGCTGCAATTGAGTACAATTCTTATGGTGTTCCAGTTGGAAAGGGAAGAAATGATCTTAGGAGTTACATTGGAGTCCTTATACGTGAAACAATTTCAATTTTACTTGATGATTGGAGGCGTGTGCCATTGGAGATAAAGGAAACTTTGTGGGTTCATTTTCAGGTTTTGTTTTCTTGTTTCATAGTATGTTTAAAGATTTTATATAACTTCCAGATTTGTTTAAAGTTGTTTCTAATCCATATTATTGGTTTACAGAAAAAATTCAAATTGAGCTTGAAATGCAAAAGCCAAGTATTAAAGTGGATGGGGGTTGCATCAAGAAACTTTCGATGTGAACTGGCAACTGAATTCGTTCTACCTAACAAGGACGATTGAAAGTCACTAAGGTTGCCTCCTATTGAATATCCAAGCATTAAAAAAGAAGATTGGAAACTTTTTGTTGATAAAGTTTTGTCTGAACAATTTCAGGTGTTTTGTTTGTTAATATTACCTGATTTAATTGTTGGTAGTTACTAATAATCAGTGGTAACTTTTTGTTCTTCATATACCACTCCGTTAACTTGGGACTCTTCAAACCAGTTTTCTTTGCTAGGTTATACAACCCTAAAACAGCTTTCCTTAGCTTAAAACGGGTACCAAACCAGATAAGAAAACAGATAAAGACCGTCTCAAGTGTTCTGATACACATGATCCTTCATACAAAGGCAAGTGTAGAGCATACTAACTTGGTTTTGAACAAACTCGTTTTTAAAATTTTCCTTATTCTTTTTCTTATCTATTTCAGAGCTCCATAGAACTTAAGAAAGAGGAGTTTAGAGAGACATGGATAATAGAACACTCAATATATGATTTTAAGGCGCACCTCTTCCTTAGTGAAAAACTAAAAGGAGGCTCCCTTATATAGGGATTACAACGGGAGAAAGCCAAATTTTGAAAAGTGAGACAGGACCCTCATCTTTTCAAAAAGCAAACAACTTTAATAAAGTAAAGTAGGGATAGGGACCCCTAACTTTATCTTTTACATAAAAAGACAAGACATAAAAGCTACTTTAATAAAGTAAAGTAGGGACAGGACCCCCTAACTTTATCTTTTACATAAAAAGACAAGACATAAAAGTTACTTTAATAAAGTAAAGTAGGGACAGGACCCCCTAACTTTATCTTCTACATAAAAGACAAGACATGCGGCGGAGATTACGGAGAGGATAGATTCATCCCGTAATCATCTGAGCTGGAGCTGGATTCAAATCTGCGGTAGTTGACGCAGCTTTTGTGGCAATTGGCTCCATGAGGTTCACAGAATAAGGTGCACTGTTCTAGATAAGTAGGGCCATCATACTGAGGACATCCTTTAGCATGGACAATCCCGGGAATGCAGAGAGATCTGCATTGTGATGGTGGATGAGTGATGATGGGCTCAGATTGTGAAATGACTCGTGATGACTGGCCTTGTTCTGGTGGAGTCTGAAACTCTTGGAGGAGTTGACTGAGCGGTAAAAAGTCATCTTTAGGATCCTGAGAATCCTGGTAGTAAATCTGTGGAGGAGTATCTGGACGTTCTTCTTTGATAATAATACCTTTGCTAGAACCAGAAGGATTAGGTACCATGAACATGTCATGACGAGGTCCAATAGAACTGGAGATGATGTCTTGTGGTGGTGGAGGAACATGATTTAAGGACAGGAGATGATTCATGAGAGCCTTTTTGAACATGGGGTCTTGATCCAGTGTGCTGGGATGAGGGGTTGTGTGGTAGTGGCTGATTTGTGGTTGAGCAAAGAAGGCGGCTGTCTCTGGGTGACGGAAATATGGTCGGTGAACTATGAACACGGATGTGAATTTTTCAGCTTCATGAGAAGGGATGGTGGAAAGATGATGGTTGTGACTAAGCTGCTGGAGTTGGGATCTCCATTGAGGAATAGGAGAGAACCATTCTAACAGAGTCCATAACAGAGAAGTAGCCTTGGAAGGATTATTGAGGGTGTTGACTGTGTAGGCTAAGGGGATGATTAACTGAGTTGCATGGAGTGCAGTTAAGCACCAGAAATACCAGAGTTCATCGTCACTGATATCCCGGTCAGAGGGGATGAAGAATCCGGTGAGGAAGAGATTCTCGGGATGAAAAGTGAGGAACTGGTTGTGAGGGTTTTCTTTAAGGAAGAAAGCTTTCATGTAGTAGCGGAAAAGAAATTGTTTAGCAAACTCCTGAAGGCGGTAGAGGGAAGGAAAAGTTTGTACAGGCCGTGGGAAGGTCTTTTGGGTAAGAGCCTTAGAAGGCAGAGAGGTAGCAGTAGATCTAGTAGCCATGAAGATCGGGAAGACTGGGGAAGTGTAGAAGATTGGAGAGGCAGGTGTCTGAATGCGAGATAGGAAATCTGGAATGAGGTTCTTTTGTCCTTTTATATGTGCAACATCAAATTCATATCGGGAAAACCATTCCTGCAACCGAAGTAACTGGCTGTTGGGAATCGTTTTACCTTTAAACTGGAGGACTTTAGGGAAAGAGGAATTATCCAATCTGATCAGGAATCTATGGCCAATGAGGTGGTATTCGAACTTTTTGATGCCGTTTTTTACGGCAAGAATCTCCTTGTAGATCGTGTGATAGTGCTGCTGGGCTGGACTAAAATGTCCACTAGCATGTCCGATTAGATATTCCTTTTTGTCGATCTGTTCAAGCAACAGGGCTCCCCATGATGTGTCTGAAGCATCAGTCTGTAGGATACGTTTGCCATCTGTCATGATCTTGAGTTGTGGTGGATTCTGGGCTATCTGCTTTAGCCGCTGGACAGCTGTAGTGTGACGGGAATCCCAAGAGATAGGATTCTTTTTTAGTAAAGCAAAAAGTATACTGGTCTGCTGGTCCACATGAGGCAGGAAATCGCGGATGTAGTTGATGATGCCAAGGAACTGTTGGACTTGTTTCTTTGTGAAATCCTTATCTGGAAAGTGGAGTAATTCTTGTGCAATGTGGGGTCCAGGCTGATAGAATCCATTCTTTATCTGCATACCGAGATATTCTACGGTATCTGTGGCAATTGTACTCTTTTTGTCGGAAAGCATAATACCGTAGTGAGCTATGATATCATGGAACTGTTGGAGTAAAACTTGATGCTCTTCTGGAGTACCTGAAAACAGAAGTAAATCGTCAATATAAACAAGGGTATGGTGAAGGAGGGGCTGGAAGATTTGGGTCATGGCTTTTTGGAAAATGGATGGTGCAGTTTTGAGACCAAAGGGAAGAACGGTCCATTGGTAATGGGCATTGGGAATACAGAATGCAGTTTTATAACGTTCAGCAGGGTCAATACCCAGCTGCCAAAACCCAGACTTTAAGTCAAACTTAGAAAATATTCTGGCATTTTGGAGGTAGGTAAAGATGGAATTTTTTCGAGGTAAAGGAAATTTATCATCCTGTAAAAACTGGTTTAAAGGCTGATAATCAATAACAAGACGCTTTTTACCCCGTAATGTTTCGGCACGTTTATTAACATAAAAGGCTTGGCAGGCCCACGGAGAAGTTGTGGGCTCAATGAGGCCTTGGGCGAGTAACTCTGCACATTCTGTTTGGGCTAACTGAAGCTCAGAAGGAGGCATACCCGGATGGGTTGCTTTGGTAGGATTAAGGTCTTCATTAAGCTTAAAAGGGAGCTTAACGAAATGGGCTGGATTTTTCCACAGAGGATGTGGATGGGCAAAGGCCAAATGATTTGGAGGACAAAACCTTAGTAACTGGGCCGAAATAGACTGATAATCAGGAGGGGACTGGGCCAAATGATAGAGTTTGAGCTGGTCTGTGTATGGTTGGAACATGGACTGGAATCTGAGACCAGTAGGAAGGACTTGAATCTTTTGGGCTTGGAATAGGATATCAAACCCAAGAAGAAGATCTTTGTCAGGTAGGCTAGACCCGATTACATGGGTCCAAACTGTGAGCTTTGGGAATAGCTGAATTCCAATTCTAGACTTGGTGCGGAGCTTTGTAGAAAACAATTTTCCACTAGCAGCACGGAAATGATTTTCATTTGAAATCCAGGTTTCAGGCGACAAAATAGCAGGGTTTAAAATACTGCGCTGAGCGCCAGTGTCTATGAAGGCAATAGCAGGAATGGGCCGACTGTATTTGGATAACAGGATTTGGATTTTGACGGAAGGAATGGGTTGAACTGACAATTGAGTGGAGGATGAAGGTACTGACTGGATGTGGAAGACAGGGGAATAGTCTTCTGGTTCAGTAGATGAAGTTGAATCTGAATCTGAATCAGAAGTGCCAAGGGCAAAAACTGTATCCGGATCAGGACTTTCTTGTTCAGAGTATAAAAACTCAATTTGGTCAGTATTAGGAGAGAACTGATGTAAGGATTGAAGCTGTTGAACTAAGCGTTGAGACCGCTTAGGGTTCTTAGGGCATTCTTTAGCAAAATGTCCGAGCTTTTTGCAAATGAAGCATCTGCTCTTTGTTCTTCGTCGGTCAAGGATCTCAGAAGGTTGTCGTCTTCTGAAGTACCGAATCTTTTTGGGACGCCTAGGGAATGGGCGTGACTGTGGAGTTCTGGAAGATTTTCTGTGAAACTTGACTTTGTGGTGTTTCTTCGTGGAGGGACAAGTACAATGCTTAGAGTCTTTGCACTTGATTTCCAAGTAGGGTTTCTTGCAGGCGGTTTGGAATCCTTCTTTGTCTTTTATGAGGTTTCGGAAGAATTTCTTCTGATCACAGAGGTAATCAAGAGACACTAAAGCCAGCTGGAAGAGACGGCCAAGAGAAAGATTATTGATGTCGAGCTGGGCATTAGCAATCTGGCGACGGATTTCAGGTTGTAATTCTTCAGGCAAAGAAGACAAGAAGACATGCTTGAGGGTGTGGTCATTGATACCACCAATTTTATGGAACAGGGCAGACATGCGTTTGAAATGATAATGCAGGTCAGATCTCTGCATCGAGCAACATCTCATTTGGAGATATTCTTTACGAGCAGTGGCAAAGATAGCTGCAGGTTCTCCAAGAAACTGGGAATGAATGTCCATGAGAGCAGCAGAGACAGTAGGGTGCTGGAGATATAGTAATTGTCTGTAATGTCCGAGACTGTCAAACCAATCACGGAGAGAGCCAGTAAATCGGGAGACAAATTCTTTAAGAACTGTAAAGAGTTCTGCATCAGGTTTAACCATCTGTAGATCTAACCAGGCAGAGAGTTCCTGGAGACGTTCACGCCACCGAGCCGGTGGAAGATCATCAAAGGTAAACCATGGTCCAGCGCCAGGGGCAACTTTAGTTCGAATTCGTGGAGGAGGATTAGAGTTGTCTCCTTCATTTTCTCCTTCAACATCGGAAGGAATGTCAACATAGGGTTGGCCAGGTTCCCGAGGAGGGGGATCAGTAGTGGTAGACTCAGCATGATCCGCCATAAGAAGACGAGAAATATCAGTCAAGTGCTGTTGGGATTCATCGGAACTGAAACTATGGGGCTCAGAAGTCTCAGTGATAGAATCAAAGGTGTCGACTGAATCAGAGGGACTGGATTCTTCTGAGGAGCGGTGAAGCTGGTCAAGGTCTGGTGCAGTGATAAGGTAAGTCTCAGTAAGCTTCTTTTGTTCGGCTTTAGAAGGAGATTCCGGAAATGGAGGTAAGGCTGAGGTAGATGGAAGGTCAGGGAATACTGGTTCATGTATCTGAAGGGATTTTTGGATAGCGTTTGAATACATAGGACGAACTGGAGGAGGGATAAACACTGTAGGAGGTGGAACAGGGCGTCGAGGAGGTCGAGGTTTAGGTTTTGCAGGTTGAGGGTTCAAGTGGTAGGTCATGGGAAAGACTTTCTCAGGAGTATAATCCCTTGGAGTAGTAGGGAAAAAGGACCCGAGAGGGTGATATGGTTCTGTGGGAAAATAGGATAGGGGAGCAGTATGAACTGCTTGACGCCGTTGGTTGTCAGCATCAATTCTGGCAATTTCAGCTTGAAGCTGTCTGATTTCTTGCTCTTTTCGAGTGAACTCATGAGAATTATCACCGCGGGCAATCATGGCTCGAAGGTCACGGTCAAGCTGTGCAACCTTAGTATGAAGACTATTATACAAATTGGTCAACTGGTCTGAGAGGGAAGTAACCCTTGTTTCAACAGCAGAGGATCTGTGAGCGATCTGATCAACTTTAGAGTGTAAGGAAGTAAGAGAAGCATTCTGGATTCTGGCATTCTGAGTTTGCCAGTTAAGGACTGCTTCAAAAGGCTTGGGTTCTTCAAGATGTCCACTGGAGGAAATAGGAGAGTTGACAAATGGTTTGCTCCAAACCTGGTGCTTTTGGTCTGAGCGTTTCTCAAGAGGCGGGTACTCAGAACTATAATCTGAGGCAGAGGCAGATGAGAACATCATGCAGGACACCATAGGAGGTGTAGGCAGAAGACCAGCCGAGGACCGGACTGGGTTGCATGATCTGGGCTGATGTTTCTGGATCCACTGAAGTCCTTTGTCGTAAAGTGGCAAAGGAGGTGGATAATCGGGTTCATCATCATCATCTTCGGGCAAATATAATTTGCAGGCAGGATAGATAATTGTCTTCTTTTTCGATCTGGAAGAATAATCATCCTCATCATCATTACATGGACAGCCGGGATCACATCGGCCAGAGCCGGGAACATCCCATAAGAAATGGCCATCAATTTTGTCTGGGTAAACAGGAGTACCTTGGGAGGTGAAGGACATAATGGGTAATGGTTTGCCAGAAGGAAGGACTTCTGGAATGATGTCAACAGGTTGGACCATGGAGCAGGTAAAGGATAATCGGGGAGGTTCTGCAGGGGCAGAAGGAGGAGGTTTGAACTGAAGGCGAACAGAACCATCAGACCGTTTCTCATACATAGGTTCAGAGGTTTGAACAGGAGTGGTGTTTTGATGGAAATGCTCATAGTTGGTTATCCACTCGAGAGGCATGCTCTTGAGAAGATCAGCACGAGGGATCTGTCGTGGGATCTGGATAATGGTGGGGATGTCTGGAGATTCAGCAAGGATCATGAGTGTATCTGAACTGAGATCGGGAGGTGTGGGAAGGATAAGGGAGTGGTTCTGAAGTCTGTAAACCAACTGATGGTGGACGGTAGCAATCTTTGCACTGGAGACTTGTTCAGCTCCTTGAATCTGAACTTGGATTTTTAAGAAAGTGGAAAGGTTGGGGTCATCAAGGGAAAGATTGAAGTTGGGATAGACAGTGAGAACAACACTGCCAGCATGCAGGGTAGTGAGGACAGTACCAATGGTAGCCTGCTCATATTGTTTGAAGCGGGTGTCAAGGAGTGCAATACGGGCTGTGACAGGAAGACCTTTTCGCCCATGGAGGGTGAGAATAAGGCGGACACCACCGAGATGAAAGTGAGTATATCGTTGCTGTTTCCAGTGGGAAATGAGCTCAGGGGAAATTTCTAAAGTGACATACTGCTCAGCAGAAGTAGATTGGAGGGAACATTGATCAAGAGACGAAGACTGGATGTACTCTTTAGGAGTAGAACGGGAAGGACTAATAAGAGAACGGATAGAACGAGTGAAACGAGAAGGACGTTGATACAACTGGTAAGGATTAACAAGAGGAAAAGAAGACTCATTTACGTGGACAGAATCTGGGATATAGGAATACTCAACAAGACTCTCTAGCTTAGACGTAGTATGCTTAGTAACAGTTTTTGGAAGGGACATGGAAGAAGATAATTGAACTGGAGTTTGTGAAGAAGATGCCATGATTATAAAGCTCTTAAGTTCTCTGGAGATGAAGCAAACTTAAATCAGAATAAGGAATTTTTCAAAAGGAATTATACCAAAATCATTTTGCGTTTGGAACAGGCTCTGATACCACTCCGTTAACTTGCAGGAAAAAAATAAGAAGGCAAAAGACAAAAGAGCAAAGAATGTCTACAACCATTGTTTAGGTAGCACAGGATATGGTGGCATGTTGCATAGAAAAGTAAGTGTGGTAATATGGAGTAATTACAGTAACATAAGTAATCTAATATGTATAATATAATAGAATCAATTATTTATGTTTTATGTCACCTTGTAACAGAAAAAGGAGAGTGGAGTTTCTGAGCGGGAGATTGATCGCATTGAAGCTTGGTTAATGGCACGAGCAGACCGAGATGGCAAATATGCTTCTGATGTGACGCCAATTGCTGAGAAAATAGTAAGTCACTTGTATACTTAATTCTTATGAATTTTCTTTATAACATGTGTGTGTGGGGGTAGATATTTACGTACATATATACTGCTTTTTGTAATAATTGTATGGTAACATTTACAATTGACAGAAACTCAGTAAGATTTTATCAGAACTTATTTTTTTGCATATAAAAAGGTTAAAACTTGTATGAGGTGTTGTCTTGTAATGTTTTTTGTAGTTTCAATTTGAACTGTATATGGATTTGCTCTTTGTTAAAGATTCAAGAAGGATATTAGTTTAGTTTAGCTGATGTCTTGTACTCATAATTGTGGATTTACAATATTTTTTTTTTTATAGAATGAGCTGAAGAGTCAGGTTGAACAAGGAACATTCCAATCACAAGGGTCACATGACATTCTAGGTGAAGCTCTTCAGAAGCAGCCAAATGGAAGCAGGGTGCAAAGAGTGGGGCAATTCGTCACCCCATCTATGTACTTTCATGTCCCTGATGCCACTGAGTTAGCAAGAGAAAGAAAGATGTATCAAGAGAGTTTCCAATTCATGTCTGCTTAATTAGAACGCATGAATGCAAGGTTAAATGAGTACAGCAATACTGAAGTTGGAAGTTCTAACTTTCCTAAGCCCAAAACTTCCACTGGTGTTCAGATTGACAATGATCAACAATCCCCTGAAACTCTTGGAAAAAGAAAGGTATGTGGCCTGTTACATGTCATTATTTTATTTCCATTTGTATATGCATGAATTACTACTAATGGTATGTATTTTGATTATTGCATAGGCTGATTTCCCATCGGGTAAGTAGACTCCAAAATCTGTGAAGAGTAAAATCAAGGATAGTCCCACCACAATTTCCCAAGCAACTCCTCAACAAACCCCCGAAAAAGTAGAGTGTGAAATTACTTCAAAGCCCACACCGAGAAGATCTCCTAGACTAACTCCTAAAGTACTAGATAGGTAGTTCTCCTATCATGACAAAGTACCCAACAAAGAACCACTAGTCATCAAACCAGCAGAAGTACCCAAAAATGAACCACTGGTCATCAGACCAGCAGAAGTAGCCAAAAAAGAACCCCGAGTCATCAGACTAGCAGCAAAAGACCTCAATGTACGTGTGAAGAATACACGGGCAGCAGCACGATCAAGAAAGAATGACAAGAGTGAATATATGAACATGTTTACCATGTTCATCGAGAATTCTTTACCTCGGTTGATCAGGATTCGGCATGACACAGCAACCTTTGGTGAAATTTGGGAAACACACTTAGACAAAATGATTTGTGCTGAAATCATTGAGTTTAAAGAGGTCTCAAACTGCATCATTAACATATGGATCAAGTACGGTAAATCATAACTTATGTTTTAGTAAACTTGGCCCTATTATTTTGTTTCCTATATTCAAACTTACTTCGTTATATATATTTGTTTCCTCTTAGACACCTGTATGAGGAGATGGAGAGCAGTGGAAGTACTAAACCAGTTCAGTTTGGGCTTTTTGAGAAGCTATATCCAAAGGTTAGCTTCAAGGACAGGACTCAATACATTTCAAAACTGTTAGGCTTGGCAGAATTGGGACAAGTCATCGTATTCCTGTATAACCTTGGGTGTAACCTTTTTCATTTGCTAGTTATATTCTTTAATTTGTAGATTAATCACGAAGTTAAAAACTTTTACTTGTAATTCATGTGTGAGAACAATTTTTACTTTATTTAGTGCCTACTGGGTGTTATTGGCAATTGATATGGTGAGACGTACAACCTATTATCTTGATCCTTTGGAAGGTAGTCCTGATGAAGAGCTAATGCAGATTGTCAATTAGTTAAGTTTGTTATTTGTATCTTTGATCATGCTGTTTTATTTTTATGTCTTATGCTAATTATTTGCTAACGTTAGCTATGTCTCTTAATTGTAGGGGGATTCGAATACATCAGAGTTTAAATTCTGATACAAAGGCCAGTGTTCAATGGATACCTGTCAAGGTAAAAATTAGACAAACCTAACTAATTATTGTTAACGTACAGTAAAAAATTAATGTAATTTTGATCTTGTAGTGTCCAAGGCAGCCGAGCAGCTTTGAATGTGGTTACTATGTGATAAAATACATGCAAGATATCATCACAAATGTGAACGTTCTGAAAAATAATGTAAGTATTGAAAACGATTTTTACAATACTGCATCATATTGTTTTAATTTATCGTGAAATGAATCAGCTCAAACACTTATTTTGTGCTTCTTTATAGTTATCTTTTTATTGCGTATTGTATGCATTTTATAAACTGTGAGGGTACTTATAATGGTGACTATGTTGCATATTGTTGAATAGATTATATGAATATCCATATAGACATGAATTAGGATTTGGGATATACATAATGTACTGCATATCCCAACACAAAACAATTGTTTGGGTTGCAAAGTAGTTGTTAGTGGAGATGTGCTATGGTGTCGTTGCTTGTACTTTACTTTGATGAGGATAAGTTGTCATCCTAATTAAGGTTTTGTATCTACATCCATATTTGTATTAAATTGCGTACTGTTGGGGTTCACAAGTTGCTTCGGCTATCAAATATTGTTGCTGTTGGGGTTCACAAATTTTTTTTTTTTGGAATTACCATGATCAGGATGTTCAGTATTTACCTATATAATTTTGGATAAAACAATAACATTGTTGGAGTTTATTTGTTGGCTTTAATTGTTAACAAACAAATATATTTAAATGAATGATAATTAAGTAGTTTAGTCAAGGATTTTCGGTGAATAACTTGTTGTTTTAAAATTAAAGTTCAAGGGAGTTGAGGAATACACTGTCAAGGACCTCTCGCGACTTCGTGATCAGTGGGCTACATACGTTGCCAAGTTAATTACAGCCTACAATCGCGAGGTAACATACAAGTAATTTATGATTATTTTTCCTTAAAAATATACAAGACTTATTTTTTGTGGTGTGCTAATTGATTTTATATACTTGTAGGTGGAAAAAAATGAAGGCATATGCGAACTCCAAAATCAGTGACTCCAAAATCAGTGACATTGTTATCTATTTTTTCTTCTTGGCTAAATTTTCCCAACTTAATTTAGTACTTTATCGTGTATACTACTTGTTCCAAACTTAATTTAGTACTTGAATTTGTTTTT
>NW_006262022.1:12386480-12426893 GCF_000493195.1 Citrus x clementina
TTATGTGAATTGCATTACAGGATTTGGTATGTTTAATATATTTGGGGTTTATTTTAATTGTAAAATAAACAGGAATAATGTGATTAAAAAAATAAAACACAACCAGTATAACACCGTTAATACTGACACTAATTATTTAAATGACGATAAGAATTTTTTATGTTACTGAGTCAGTGGATTCCTGATACTGTAGTCACATAAATCAGTGACATGTAAATAGTATCATTAAATGCTAACACGTTTGAGTCACTATCCTTGTGACTCTCTAGTGACACAAAATATTGACATAGAAATAGTATCAACTGATACTAACACCAAAGTATCACTATTGTGGTGATACTATAGTGACACAAGATACTGACGCAAAAATCATTGACACTAAAAATTAGTGTCAGTGTATTCTGGCTTGAGCATTACTGACACAATTAACAAGTGTCAGCAAAAGTAATTACTCACTAAATTGGTGTCAATAAAGCCCATTTTTCTAGTAGTGAAGAATGAAACCATTTATGAAGAAATGCTTCCCATCACGTTTTCATAGCAAGCCAAATGCTCAGAGCATGAATTAGTTTTGTGTATTTTATAGCTCAAAACTAGTAGCATATATATCCTCTTTGTATATTGCTGGTATCTTTTCAGACGTATTGGCAGGTCGCTTGACAACCTCTACAGGGCTTAAAGGTGGCTTGATCATTGGTGGTATCATTTACTTGATTGGCGCAAGCCTTCATGCTTTAGCAATTAATATTGGAATGCTCGTCTTGGGTTGTGCCCTTGCTGGATTTGGATTTGGTTTCACAAATCAGGTGTTTAGATATTCTATAGTTTGCTAATAATTAAAGATTACGGCCATTTTATATGAGCCGCAATCACAAAAAAATGATAATTTTATGTTGGTAAACTATAATAGAGAAAGCGCCGCCTGTGGAACCTCAACATCCATGGGCTTATTCTCTAAATAGCAATTGGTGCACACAATATGACCAGTTGTTTCTCATAGATTTTCAAAACTATGTTGGGTAAAAATGGGATATGCATTTTGAAATGAATTTAGATTTATTGCAAATAGATTTGGGCAATTAAAACCCTAAAATTAATAATTTAATTAATTTTAGAAAATATTGTTCATCATTACTATTCATCAATATTGTTTACAGTTATTGTTCATTCGCAACAAAAATATTAATTTTCCAAAAACACAATAAATTGCAAAAATTAAATGACACAGAGACTTTTTCGTGGTTCAGATTTGTCAATCCTACATCCATGAGGCTACGCCCAGATGAAAAGTAATTAACTAAGTTGAGATGTTACAACCTATAGATTTGCCAAACTTAAGATTCTCACTTCTAATTTATCACCACACAGCTTACTCAACCTTAAACTGGATATGCTTCTCTTAAATAATTGCTACCCCTTTTGATCCACGATCCTTAAGGCACTTCGCAAAGTGATCAGTAGCAATTCTTTAATTCTTCAATATCTAGTGATTCAAGATCCACATAGACTCTCTACAGAGATAAAAAGAAGATAAGAAATCAAATCAACACAGCATTATGCGCCAAATCCGAATTCTTTACGGAGAAGGCCGAATTTTGCTTCTCTACTTTATGCTCTGTGTTGCACACCTTCAATTGTGAAATACCTCTCTTTATATAGGCGCTAGGGTTTCACAAAAATTGCAAGTTTTAAAGACTTTGATTCTTTCCAAATAAGAGTTTATTTTCTCTTATAATTCCTATGAATCTGAATAGAAATAAATTTGATCTTCTTGCCTTATTTGTCTACTAAAAAATGTCTAGAGTATTTAATAAACTTTCTGTTTGAACAAACTTCTTACTCTAAATAGATCTCATGTGCCAATTGTAGAATCTCATCATTAATTGACTTGCTAAATTAGACATCTAATTAAATTAGGAAACAAATATTCCTAATAAATCATAATCTCACTAAATTAGGGAATTAATAAATTAATCCCTATTACAAGATAAGTAATAAATAAAATTTCAATTTAACTAGACTTGTCATAAGATGCCAACTTTATAAATAATAAACTTTACAATTTCCCCCTTTGGCAATCTTGTGGCAAAAGCAATCCAATCACAAGTCTTCCATGAAACTTGGCGCTAAACTATGAATTTGAAACAAGTGTAAACAACAAGGAACTAACCAAAATAAATGGCAATTAGCATGTTAGTTCATTTAAATAAACCAAGGTAAGAATTAAAATAAAATGTTGATTTATTGATCAATAAATAGTAAGGCAACATTAAGTAATAAAAAGATGAACTCCCCTTAAGAACTAGAAACCCGAAGATCTAAAAATTCTTGAACAAAAATAAAATCTCCCCTAGAATTGAAATACTGCTCCCCTAACTCATTGCATCAAGAAATTGAAGACTTGAAATGAAAAATTCAATTCAATTACTCCCCCTCTTTTGACAAAAGATTACAAAAGGGAAGAAGTTTGGCATGCAATTCGGCGAAACGAGTAGAACGGTCAGTAATATCACGACCTTGTTTCAAAATCTTAGCATCAAGATGGACAAGATCAGGAGCAAAATAATTAGATGGAGGAGAAGAGCAAACAAATGTTGCAACAATGGTAGGAGGATCACAAAGAGTACTTGGAAGAGCTCCACCGGTGACAGTGTGTGAAGTTGCGTGTGGCGGCAGCTGGTGGTCGGCAACGGTAGCAGGAATAGTGGCGGTAGTGGTGGTGATCCTAGGGTCAAAGGTAGAAGGTCTAGAGTTACAACTATCTTCACTGGGATCACTTTCTATGGAGTTATTGTCATTTGAATGCATGGATTCTTCAAGAGGTACTTTTCCAAACTTGGGACCAAAATCCTCATCATCATTAAGCATATGAATTTCATGAGGTCTTCTACAACCAGAACAAAGGTAGGGTGAAAGAGTGTGATAATACTTTGAATTAAGTTGAGCATAAGAGCTCTCACCTTCCTTAAGTTTAGAGAGAATTGGAGCCATGGGAGGGGAATAATTAAAACAAGAAAAATTAAGCTAGAAGAAATAAAAATTATGGACCAACTAAAAGAAATAACGAGGAAACCAAAAACTTGAGTGAGAAATAATGATCCTAGGGACTTCCTTATATAGAAGAACTAACCTTATTCAAGGAGGATTTGGAAATTCTACTTGCATACGAAAAGAATCAATAAAGAAGATTTTATTCTAATTTAAGGTACCAACAAACATAAATTTTGTTCAAGTTCAATAAAAGAACATAATCCAACACTAACAAGTCAAAAACAAAAAAAGGAAAATGCAAACTCGAAATATTATGCATGATATTTTATGAAATAGACACAATGCAAAGTAGAGAACTTCAAAATTAAAATGACAGAATGAAATAGAATTATAACACAATCCACATACTGTTGAAAAACTTCATGAATCAGTTGTGACGGGCAAAATCATGAGAATGCATCATGAATTTTTTTAATTAAATAATGCATCATGAAATTTTTTTAATTAAATAATGCATTAATAACAAAATTGAAAAAGAAAATATGTCTAAGAATTTTCATAACAAGCATTAATCCATGAATTTTCCTCAAATAAGTAAAGATTAGAAAAATTTAAGCTTTTGTGTGTGTGCGCGCGCAAGCAATTCAATATATACTTTTTCCTAAACATTTATCTATATTCATAATCAAAGTCTTAAATATAAAATATAGAGTTGATCAAACTAAGCTTAACATCTTTATCTCTAATTTTTGACCATTTAAATTTTGACAGACATTTCTTTTTCTTTTTTCTTTTTCTTTTGGGGGATAGCAAAGCATATGCTTTTTGATTAAAAAATCTACGATCAGGAGCTTTTACTTTACCTCTTAAGGTAGCATTCTTCTCATGGTAGTTCATCTCTGTCATATTTGTAATACGTATTCTCAAATTACTCAAGGATAGCTTCATCTTAACAATTATAGGTAGTTATTTCTGACCATAGTGTCTATATATATTTGAGGTCTATAACAAGATAAGAATCAAGGCAAACAGTCATAACTCAAGTTAAATTTTTTTCAACAAAGACCATGTCAATATCAAAACTTTGAGTCAAAGTAAAGACTGAATTATCATTCTTATGCTTTTGAAGAAAGGTTAAATAACTCTAATAAAAAATTGCTTAAAGATTTTAAGTCTTTAAAAACATGAAAAACTGCTTGTTATTTCTTAATCAAGATTTATCAAATTTTTTTTTATTAAAACGAAACACAAAAAACAATGATTTAAAAATAAAAACTCATAAATGCATGTCCTATATCTAATGCACAATTGCATGATTTAAATATAAATGCAAAAAAAAAAAAAATATTTTGACTTACATGGAACACACACATAAAGCTTTCCTTAAAGAATTAAATCGTTTCGAGTCTAAAGCTTTTGTGAAGATATCTGCAAGTTGTTTTTCTTTATCAATGTATTATAAGGACATGGTCTTACTCTCAACTAAATCTCTAATGAAGTGATGACTAATATCAATATGCTTAGTCCTAGAATGTTGAACAAAATTTTTAGAAATATTGATAGCAGTTGTGTTATCACAAAACACAGTCAAAGTATTGAAATACTAACTAGCAAACCCAAAAGAAGGGTGAATTGAGATTTTAAAATTTAAGTTAAGCAAACCACACAAAAATTTAATATCATGCTTTAATGGAATCAAAAACAATAAATTCAATAAAGCACAATTATAAGAGAGTAGGGGAAGAGAAAACAAACACAAGAATTTTTACGTGGTTCGGCAATCGACACCTACGTCCACGCCTCCAAGCTCACCCAGCTTGAGGATTTCACTATCCAAGCCTCCCAAGGCTTCAAGTTCTTTACAATTGAATTCCAAGGTGTCAATGGACCTTTACAATCAAGAGATTATCTTCTCAATCTCTTCACCCCAAGTGTTTCTCACACTTGTACACTAACAATTTGATGGGAAATGAAAATTACAACAAACAACTCTCTTTCAAAGTGGATATACAAATTGATGCTCAATATATGTTGTGTGCACTTGTTTATACTTGCCAAGATTATAAACGTTTTGGTGACAATTGACTTGCCACTTTGTGAATTCGGTTAGCCACTTTTATATTACTGTTACAACAAATATTTGAATTTTAGAACATTCGGCATGCCGCTTTTGGAATCCGGTTAGCCACTTTCATTCCAGTGAGCTACTGCCCATAATCCAGCTTGCTGCTTTGTAAAATCCGGTTAACCGCCTAGCTATAATGACTGCTACAGTGAACTATTTTTTAAAATTATAGTGTTGACCCAAAACTTTATAAAATTACACTATGGCCCAAAATGTCATAAACCTTTGTACAGAGATCCAATTTCAGGATTTCTAAATAGTGCTTGTTATTCCCAAAACTTTATGAAATTATGATATCACCCAAAATGCTATGAAACTTGTCAAATAAGTGTTTCTCCATAATTCCAAGCAATACTTGTTAATTTTAAAGTTTTTAAAACTTTTTCAATTAGACCATAAACTTGAAAAACAACCAATTTTATAAAATCATTTTTCCATTAAACATAAAACCTAATGTGAAAATAATGATTTATTTAAAATGTATAAAAAATCATTTGAGTTTTTTAAAACTTAATCATTCTTAATTTTGTTTGTTATCATCAAAATCAACATTATGGATACATAAATGTTAACAATCTCCCCCTTTTTTATGATGACAAACTTTTCACGTATTTAAATAATGATTCTATAAATTGCTCCCCCTAAATGTAAGCTTCTCTTACAATTTAGCATGTATTCTTCTCCCTCTTCATCATCAAAAAGAAAACTTAGTGGAAAAGAAAAAGAGTAGCAAATTTGTTACCCATGTTGTTCGAGTAGAAAGATCATGAACCATTATTCCATCAATTACCAAATCAACAACTCATATCAAAAATTATCATATAAAACAACCATGTAATCAAATCATCATCATATCCCAAAATCATCAAAATCATCACCATAATCACATATCAATCATCAAAACAATACTAAAAGTGCATATTATTCTCCTCCTTTTGACAACATCAAAATGATATATTACTTTGTCTCCCCCTAAATATATGGCCAATTTAAAATTTTAACTAAAATGATTTTATCCAAAAAAATATTATATTTATCTCCTCCTTCATCATGAAAAAAAAAAAATAGATAGATGCAATCGAAACAAGATCATAAAAAATAATTCGATGAAGATATTACATATTTTGTGCGAGCAAAAATTTCGGTAGTCTCCCCTAAAAAATAAACAAATCCTCAAATACACAACATGGTTAAAAAAAACTTCCATATAAACTTAAACAATTATAACAAACCAATAACTCCATTAATTCATCAAGCAACACACATATAATCATCAATCATCAAAATCATCAAGTAATCAATTTTAATAGTATTAATAACATGATTAGAGATATTAATAAATTTCATCATCCCAAGTTCATGCCAAATTTTTTAAAATTGTTCTTTGCAAAGAGGTTTCGATTTGTTTACCAAATTAGCATGCAAAAGTTATAAAAAACATATTATCAACTATCCAAGCTCCATAATTACTAATCACATTATAGAAATCAAGACATCTAAACTTATCAAAGATCTAATGTGACATTTCAATATAAATTAAAAAATCTTGTATGCTTAAAATTCTCGAAGTATATGTATATTCAAAACAAGTAATGCATATTCAACTATATATCAATTAAGTACAAAAAAAAAAATGCATCCATTCACCAATCATAGATTGCCTAAGATCAAACTTCATCAAATACAATATAATCATCAAAGCACATTCTTTATCATCAAAACTTAATTAAAGCATAAGTACATAATGGCAATATATAAATCATCAAAATCAACATAGCTATTAAGAAAAGCCATCATTATGAGCTAAAGAACAAGTGATCAAATCCATTATTACAAATGCTCACATAGGCCAATTTAAGGAATGATGATATAACAAAATAAATGACATATGAATTCACACATACATAAGTGATGAACAAATAAGGAAGATGAATAAATGACATGAATCATGATGATAGACAATTAAAAAAATTGAGATCAAAGTTCATACAATCATCAAAATCAAACAAAGGCAGCATGATAAGTTGACATGCTACCATCATATATATTTATCCATACATCATGATTACATACAATAATAATTCAATTATATAAACGTACGAGCATACTTTTGCAAATTCAAGCTATTATCCATCTATCATGATTCATTCAACAAAATCAATATGGCAAGAATTGTTACAAAAACAATTAAATCATCTTGCCTCATCTTTTTCTCCTAGATCATAATCAAGTGATTATCCTCACAAGCTTTCATCATGGAACTCTCCACCATTTCTTGATTATAGTACCTACAAAAAAGAATTCAAGTTATGCCTTTTTGTACTAAAATACTCTTCGGTCCTTGAGTGTTAGCAATGATTCCTTTTGGAACTCAAATACATTTTGCTCCATAATATGCACTTCTTTTAACTGGACATCTATTCTTGATGTGACCATCTTGATTGCAATGGTGGCATATAACTTGATTGTTAATGGAGGTACTCTTCACAAAGTAACTCTTGTAATACTTTTGTTTCAAATTTGACTTATAGTCAATACCTCCTTTGTCGAACACACATTTTTGTGAATTAAGCAAGTTATCCAACATCTTTTGCCCATTTCTAAATTTTAAGACAACATCACTAAGTTTAATTTTCTTTTTCTTGAGCATTTCATTTTTCTTTTTCAAATCATCTACATGTGATTCTATATGTTCATGTGAAGTGTTAGGTTTCTCATTTGATAATGCAACTCTATCATGCAATGTTTTATTTTCTAATTCTAGGCAACTAATCTTTGCACTTACAGATTCATTTTCATTTATGAGCTCTACCGTTTTCTTTTTAAGACATGCATTCTTTTTACCAACTTTCATCAATTCATCATACAATTCTTTAAAAGCATCATATGACTCATCATAAGTAGGAAGATCATTTACCTCATCAAGTTCATCATCTCCTATTGCCATAAGTGATAGGTTTGACACTTCTTGCGAATCTTCTTCATCACTCGATTCTTCATCTCTATCATCCGAAGTAGCCACCATGGATTTCTTCTTGAGTTTGTTGAGAAGTGGACACTCCGATCTTATATGGCTAGGCTTTTTGCATTCAAAACAAACAATTGCCTCCTTCTTCCCTTTCTCCACCTTAAAGTTTTCTCTCATGAGATCTTTAAAATTTCTTCTCTTGATTTGCTTCTTGAAGATCCTTCTAAACTTTATAACAATCATTTCAATGCCTTCATCTTCAAAGTCACTTCTATAATATCTCTTTCAACTATAGAAGATTTAAAAGCAAAGCTCTTCTTCTTTTTATCTTCATCAATTCTTTCATAAGCTATATCTTCTTCATAGGAAATAAGTGAACAAATAAGATCATCACGAGATAAAGTATTAAGATTTTTTGCTTCTTATATGGTCATTCTCTTTGGTCTCCACTCTTTCGGCAATGATCTAATAATTTTCTTCACTTTTTCACTATTAGTAAATATCTTACCTAGTGCTTCAAGAGAATTCACAATATCGATGAATCTAGTGTACATATCATGAACACTCTCATTTGATTCCATTTGAAACATCTCATATTACCTAGTGAATCTACTAATTTTACACTCCTTGACTTGATTTGTTCCTTCATATACAACTTCAAATTTCTTCCAAATTTCATAAGCACTTTTACAACTAGAATCTCTATGAAATTCTTTTTATCTAAAGCACAAAATAATGCATTCATTGCCTTGGAGTTTAACGATATCTTTTTCTTTTCCAATTCACTCCAATGACTTGACGGTTTTGAAAAATCATCTCTTACTTCATTTTTAGTCATAGGCATGAATGGACCATCACAAAAAACTTACCAAATTTCATAATCTAAAGCTTGCAAATAAATTCTTATCTTAGTTTTCCAATATGGGTAGTCATTACCATCAAAGAACGGTGGTTTAGTTGTGGATTGTCCTTCCCTAAAGGTTGAGTCATTTTGGGTTGCCATTGATCTTTAGCTTTAGACGGTTAAGTCTAAACAAGAGCATCTTACTCTGATACCAAATGAAATACTAATTAGGAAACCCAAGAAGGGGGTTAATTGAGATTTTAAAATTTAAGCTAAGCAAACCACACAACAATTTAATCTAATGCCTTAATAGAATAAAAAACAATAAATTCAATAAAGCACAATAATAAGAGAGTAAGGGAAGAGAAAACAAACACAAGGAGTTTTACGTGGTTCGGCAATCTCCACCTACGTCCACGCCTCCAAGCTCACCCAGCTTGAGGATTTCACTATCCAAGCCTCTTAAGGCTTCAAAGTTCTTTACAATTGACTTCCAAGGTGTCAATGGACCATTATAATCAAGAGATTATCTCCCCAATCTCTTCACCCCAAGTGTTTCTCACACTTGTACACTCACAATTTGATGGGAAATGAAAATTATAACAAACAACTCTCCTTTTACGTGGATAAACAAATGATAGCTCAATGAAGATTTAATCTATGATGATTTGCAAAATTAAAGCTCAATATATGTTGTGTGCACTTGTTTATGCTTGCCAAGATTACTAAACATGAATTGGATTTGAGTTTATATACTTTGAGCCCAAAAACTAGCCATTATAGACTTTTTGGTGATAACTGGCTTGTCGCTTTGTGAATATGGTTAGCCATTTTTATGTTACCGTTACAACAAATATTTGAATTTTAGAACATCCAGCATGCCGCTTTCGGAATCCGGTTAGCTACCTTCATTCAAGTGAGCTACTGCCTATAATCCGGCTTGCCGCTTTGTAAAATTCGGTTAGCCGCTTAGCTACAGTGACTGTTACAATGAACTATTTTCTAAAATTATAGTTTTGACCTAAAACTTTATAGAATTACACTATGGCACAAAACGTCATAAGCCTTTGCACAAAGATCCAATTTCAGGATTTCTAAATAATGCTTGTTATTCCAAAAACTTTTTAAAATTTGATATCGCACAAAACGCTATGAAACTTGTCAAATAAGTGTTTCTCCATAATTCCAAGCAATACTCGTTAATTTTAAAGTTTTCAAAACTCTTTCAATTAGACCACAAACTTGAAAAACAACCAATTTTATAAAATTATTTTTCCATTAAACATAAAACCTTTATAATTTGAAAATAACGATTTATTTAAAATGTATAAAAAATAGTTTGAGCTTTTAAAAACTTAATCATTCTTAATTTTGTTTGTTATCATCAAAATAAACATTATGGATACATAAATGTTAACAAGTGTCTTAAATTATACCATAATCTGCAAGCATTTGTTTCATATAGAGTAACTGGGTGCAACAACTTCCAACTGCAATATATTCAGCTTCAATCATGGAGAGAGAAATTTAATTCTGTTTAATCCTCTAGTGGTGCTTTTTTCTATCATCACATTTTCAGCCCAATCTGCATCACTATATCCTGTAAGACTTGAATTAGTGTCATTAGTGTACCAAATACCATCATTAATTTTTCCACTACCAAAACAAATGATTTGTTTGATAACAGCTAAGTGTGACTCCTTTGGGTTTACTTGGTACCTAGCACATACACCAACACCGAAACATATGTCAAGTCTACTTGCAATCAAATAAAGTAAGTTACCAATCATGCTTTTGTAAAGAATAGGATCAACAATAGAACCATTATCACAAATAGTTAACTTGGTATTAGTACCCATAGGAATTCTCATGTGTTTTACAGAATCTAAGCCAAACCTCTTAACTAAACTCTTGACATACTTACTTTGATTAACAAAAATTCCATTCTCCATTTGTTTCACTTGCAAACCCAAAAAGTAAGTCAATTCTCCCACCATGTTCATCTCAAATTCCTTTTTCATTTGACTGAAAAATTCTTCCACATGATCAGAAGTAGTAGAACCAAACACTATCTCATTAACATAGATTTGAACGACTAAAATCCCTAGATTAAATTGCTTAATAAATAGTGTTCTATCTACTTCCACTCGCTTATAGCCATTTTTAAGCAAAAATTTGGCCAACCTTTCATACCAAGCTCGTGGAGCTTGCTTTAAACCCTATAAAGCATTTTTCAATTTAAAAACACGGCTTGGGAAATGAGGGTCTTTAAAACCTTTAGGTTGTTCAACATAAGCTTCTTCATTTAAGATAACATTAAAAAAGGCACTCTTAACATCCATTTGAAATAATTTAAAGCCTATTAAACAAGCAACTGCAAAAAGCAAACAAATAGATTTGAGTCTAACAACAGGTGCAAAGGTTTCATCAAAGTCAACACCTTCAATTTGCGTGTAGCCTTGTGCAACCAACCTTGCTTTATTTCTCACTATGTTATCAAATTCATCAGTTTTATTCTTAAAAATCCATTTGGCTTCTCTAACATTAGTGTGACTCGGTCTAGGTACTAGCATTTATACATCATTTCGCTCAAATTGTTCTAATTTTTCTTGCATAGCTTTAACCTAAAATTCATCAACTAAAGCTTCCTTAACATTTTTAGGTTCAGTTAAAGATACGAAGTAAGTAAATCTTACCATATTTCCATATATTTTCCTTGTGACCATTTGTTCATCAAGATTACCTAAAATAAGATCAGATGGGTGATGTTTTGTAACTCTTGATGATGTTTCCTTTCGGATTGGGTCCTTTAGGTGCCTAGAGTTTTGAAACTTTCTCTTTCACATTCTCTGGAGTTTCTTTAGAGGCGCCTTCTTCAACAAGTTCTTTTTCTTTCAAAGAAGGTTCACTAGATTGACCTTTATCAAAAACTTGATCTTCAAGAGTAGCTGTCAATTGAGAAGCTTTAACAAACGCACTTTTTGAATTTGAGTCTTTACTATCTTGATATTCAAGACCATGATGGTCTAAGCTAGATTTTCCAATTGACAAAATATGATCTAACTTTTGAATTCCAGAATTCATCATTTTGAGTGACTTTTTGGTGTTCTCTAATTTTGTGGTCACTGCAAGCAATTGATTATCTTTGTTAGCAAGTAAAAACTTGTAATGAATTATTTCACTCTCAAGTTTCGCCTTATTATCCAAAAGATTGGATACTAGAGTCATCAAGGTCATATTCTTATTGTAGACTTCTTCCTATTTAGCAAACATCGTCTTGTAGCTTTTATGAAAAGATTTCTTGTCATTTATATCAATGTCAGTAACGTCACTATGTGAATCATTATTCTTATTATCATGTTGCACAATTGTGTCAAGATGGGAATTAGTTTCTTCCTTGCAAGGAGCAAAGTGCGAGGCTTTAGAAGTAGATGTACCTCTGATGTTTGATTCCTGTTCATTGCCATCAGTATATTTTGACACATCATTATGGACAACAAGTCCTCCAATAAATTCCTTTTCATCAATGCTATAATTAGAATCATCATCACTCCAGGTGGATTGCATTGCTTTCTTTTTCATAAAAGTGTTAGCACATTGTACTTGTAAGTGTCCTATGCCTCCACATTCTCTGCATCGAATACCCTCAAGTTTGTTAAAATCAAACAATTTAGAATTAGAGTTAGAATAACCTTTTTGAGCTGTTGGAGCTACTAATGTAGAAGTCTCCTTTGGTTTGTTAAAGTTCTTCATTTTCAACATCTTCTTGAAATTCTTTGCAATGAGTATAGGTCAATTACTCACGTATAGATATGGATCATCATAATCACTTGGTTTGGTGGCGGGAACCTGTATTTCAGCCTAAAAAGCAACACTCTTTTCTTTCTTGGGATTCAAATTGAAGTAGTTAGACATATCAACATATTATTCTCATTAAGTGAACCCCTAGTCATGGTAGACATATCAACATATTCTTCAATGGCAAAAATTTTAGGATGATATCTAGGATGGATAGATCTTAAGATTTTTCTACAAATTTCTTCCTCAGAAATAGGTTTTTCAAGAGCAAAAAAATCATTAACCATAGCAAGGATTCTAGAATTAAATTCAGGTTTCATGTTCATGCATTTTCAAGTTTTCAAAATCAGACATAAGTTTATGAAGTTTAGAACATTTTATCGTATTGTCGCCTTCAAAGTACTTTGGAGTACATCCCAAGCAGCTTTAGATGTCTTGCATGTAGAAATTAGTTAGTGTTGAAACACGTCAAGTCCATTGACAATAGCATTAAGTCCTTTTGCATTATATCTATATGTATCGAGTTCATCATTGGTCCATTCTCTGATTAACTTTGGAGATTCTGCACCATCTTTACCAGTTCTAGTGGGTGGAGTATATCCAATAAATACGCATTGGCAGACTCTTTCATCAATATCCATCAAATAAATTTCCATCCTTTGCTTCCAATAAGCATAATTCATCCCATCCAGTACAGGTGGACGAACCAAAGAGCCTCCCACTCTTTGCAAACTCATACTTACAAAATAGATCTAGGTTTCAAGATTCTTACTAAATAAACAGTTAGTGTCCCGCTCTGATACCAATTGAAAGGAATTTAGTTCAATTGTAAATAGATGTAGGCAATTAAAACCATAGAATTAACAACTTAATTAATTTTTGAAAATATTGTACATAGTTACTATTCATGATAACTGTTCATCCACAACAAAAATATTTATTTTCCAAAAACACAATAAATTGCAGAAATTAAATGGCAAGAAAATTTTTCCGTGGTTCGGATTAATCAATTCTACACCCAAGAGACCACGCCCAGATGAAAAGTAATTCACTATGTTAAGATGTTACAACCTATGGATTTACCAAACTTAAGACTCTCACTTATAGTTTATTACCATATGGCTTACTCGACCTTAGACTGAATCTGCTTACTAAATTGAGATGTTACAACCTATGGATTTACCAAACTTAAGACTCTCACTTATAGTTTATTACCATATGGCTTACTCAACCTTAGATTGAATCTGCTTCTCTTGAATAATTGCTACCCTTTTTTATCCGTGATCCTCAGGGCACTCCGCAAAGTAATCAATAGCAATTCTTCAATTCTTTAGTGTCTAGTGATCCAAGATCCACATAAACTCTCCACATAGATGAAAAGAAGATAAGAAAATAAATCAACACAATAGTATGCACTAAATCCGAATTCTCTAAGGAGGAGATCGAATTTTGCTTCTCTATTTTATGCTCTGTGTTGCACACCTTCAATTGTGAATACATCTCTTTATACAAATTCTAGGGTTTCTAAAAAATTGGAAGTCTTAAAAGTTGGATTCTTTCCAAATAAGAGTTTCTTTCCTCTTATAATTCCTACGAATCTGAATAGGAATAAATCTGATCTTCTTGCCTTGCTTGTCTCTCAAGAAATATCTAGAGCATTTAATAAACTTCCTGTTTGATCCAACTTCTTGCTCTAAATAGATCTTATGCTCTAATTATAGAATCACATCATTAATTGACTTGCTAAATTAGATATCTAATTAAATTAGGAAACAAATATTTCTAATAAATTGGAATCTCACTAAATTAGGGAATTAATAAATTAATCCTTATTACAACAAATAAAATTTCAATTTAACTAGACTTGCAATAAGATGCCAACTTTATAAATAATAGACTTAACACATTGAAAGTTCTTTCATGAACTTGGAAACAATTTGAATTGATGAGACACTAAAATAAATAAAATAAAATAAAATTATATGAGTATAGAAGGGATTTGGATGACATTTACTCAATAAAAATCTATATATAAATGGATTATGATTCTGTGATCCAGGAAAAATAGATTTTTTCTTAAAACCATCATTAAAACAAAAACAATGATGACAATCTATTAACCGTCATAAAAAATTACCAATGACCTTCAATAAGATGATAGTTTCAAGACAGTTATTTATGTTGATTTTAAACAGTCATTGGGCTAATGTTTTTGACTTTTTTTAGTAGTGGCTTATTACTGATGGCATTGAATGGTGTTTACCGACAGCTCTGATATATCTTGCAGAGGCAACACCTACAAGATGGTGAGGTTCAATTGGTACAGGCTTTCAGATATTTGTTTGGATTGGAGTGACCATTGTTATTTAGCTTAATTATTATTTGATAGCATCCTTAAGTTCTAACATTTGGCTCAATGCCTCATGTTATCTGGATTCCCCACTGTTGTAATGACAATTATAGCATTTTTCATCCCTGAACACACCAAGTAGCCTTATCGACCGAGGAATTAGCGCATATGCTGAAAATGAGTTGAAATACCTAATTTAAGTACAACTAAGACATAAGAATCGCCAATGAAACGCCAAACAAGATGCTTTTGGAAAGGAAATATAGACCCAACCTAGTGTTTACAATGGCTCTTCCATCATTTCAACTACTTAATGGGGGTAATTGGAACAGTATGCTTGGAGGTGTCATTATTAGATCTCTTAACATGGTTTAAGAGAGGCTTTGACTCTGTTAGTGTTAGAGGGCACGATTTTTCTTCTCAGTTTGTTCTGAAATACTAGTTATGCAACCCTAAAGGGGGGTGAATTGAGATTTTAAAGCTTAAGGTAAACAAACCACACAACAATTCAATCTATTGCCTTAATGAAATAAAAAACAATAAATTTAATAAAGCACAATAATAAAAGAGTAAGGGAAGAGAGAGTAAACAAAATGATTTTTTCGTGGTTCGACAATCCCTCCTACGTCCACGCATCCAAGCAAACCAAGCGTGAGGATTTCATTATCCAAGCCTCTCAAGGCTTCAAATGCTTACAATTGACTTTCAAGGTGTCAATGAACCTTTACAACAAGAGATTATCCTCAATCTCTTAACTCAAGTGTATCCCAACACTTACAACCTCTCAAGGATAAAGATTACAAATGAATTTTCTCTCACACAATGTGTTTGATTACAAATGAATGCGCAATGTGTGAATCAAAGAAATAAAAACAAGCTTGAAGCTCAATAATGGTTATATGCTTAGTATCAAGCTCAATAATAGCTCTTGGATCTCTTCTTGTTTGAATTTGATTGAGCCATTTTATAATTGGAGCTAAAAACTAGCCATTATTGACTTTCTGATAGAATTTGGATCGCCGTTAACTGTTATCGATTTACTGTTTTGACTAGTCCAAATGACTGTTGGACTGAATTTCAAATAAACGGTTAGCCATTTGTAATTATCGGTTAACCATTTGGAATTATCGATTAATCGTTAATTTCTAGAAACTACAAAACAAATTAATACCTCTCTGGAAATTATCGGTTAGCCATTTTCAGTAAACCGTTAACCGTTTGCTACAGTGATTGCTACAATGAAACTATTTTCTAATATTATAGTTTTGTCTAAAAACTTTCTATAATTATACTATGGCCCAAGTCTCCATAAAACTTTACAAATAAGTCTATTTCCAAAGTTACAAAAACTTTTTCAATATAGACCATTAATTTGAAAATAACCAATTTCATAAAATCATTTTTCCATTGAGTATAAAACCTTTATAATATGAAAATAATGATTTATTTAAAATGTATGAAAAATAATTTGTAACTTTTAAAAGCTTAATCATTCTTAATCTTGTTTGTTATCATCAAAATCAACATTGTGGATGCATATATGCTAACAATCTCCCCTTTTTTGATGATGACAAACCTTACATGTATTTAAAAAATGATTTCACAAATTGCTCCCCTTACAATTTGCCAATTAGCTAAATTAACAAATTTAAATACATGTATTCTTTTCCCCCTTCATCATAAAAAAGAAAACTTAAGGGAAAAGAAAAAGAGTAGCAAATTTTTTTTACCCATGTTGTAACAAGTTTAAATACATGTATTCTTCTCTCCCTTCATCATAAAAAGGAAAACTTAGTGGAAAAGAAAAATAGTAGCAAATTTGTTACTCATGTTATTCGAGTAGAAATTTCGACAGAATCTCCCCCTAACAACAAGCATCACCTCAAATACAAGTTTAGTAATATCACTCCCAAATCATCATAAATTATCATACAAACCAACTCCATACACAAATCACACAATCCATTAACCATAAAAAGATCATGAACCATTATTCCATCAATTACCAAATCAGCAACTCATAACATTAAATCATCATATAAAACAATCATGCAATCAAATCATCACCATAACCAACCATCAAAAGAATGCTCAAAGTGCATGTTATTCTTCCCCTTTTCTCATCATCAAAATGATATATTACTTTGTCTCACTGTTTTGACAACAAAAATGTTCAAAATGCATATTATCCAAAATAGAAGCAATAAGAACTAAGTAAAGTTGCGAGGTAGCTCCCCTTATTAATAATCAAGAAAACAAGTAATAGATCAAGCAAAGGCATGCAAAAGTCATAAGAGCATATTATCAACTATCCAAGCTCTATAATTACTAATCATATTTTAGAAATCAAGACAACTAAACTCATCAAAGATCTAATGTGACATTTCAATATAACTTAAAAGATCTCTTATGCTTAAAAATCTCAAAGTACATGTATTTCTCCCCCTTTTGATATCATTTAAAGCAAGTAACGCATATTCAACAACACATCAATAAGTACAAAAAAATGCATCCATTCACCAATCATAGATCCCATAAGATCAAACTTCATCAAATAGAATGTAATCATCAAAGCACATTATTTATCATCAAAACTTAAGCAAAGCATAAATACATAATGGCAATATGTAGATCATCAAAATCAACATAGCTATTAAGATAAGTCATCATTATGAGCTAAAACAACAAGTGATCAAATTCATAAGTACAATAAGTCATATATGCCAATTTTATAAATGAATGATGATATAACACAATCAATGGCACAATAATTCACACATACATAAGTGATGAACAATTAATGTTTAAGTCATGGATAATGATTTAGAAATATCAAATGAGCAATAAAAACATAACGATAATGGATTTTAGGGGGATAAATGTTTGTGTTTAGCTTCTTGAAGAGAGTGTGATGAACAAATAAGGAAGATTAATAAATGACATGAAACATGATGATAGACAATTAAAAAGATGAAATCAAAGATCATACAATCATCAAAATCTAACAAAGACATCATGAAAAGTTGACATGCTGCCATCATATATATCTATCAATGCATCATGATTACACACAATAATAATTCAATTATGTAAGCGTACGTGCATGCTTTCACAAATTCAAGCTATTATCCATCCATCATGATCCATTCAACAAAATCAATATGGCAAGAATTGTCACCAAAACAATTAAATCATCTTACTCATCCTTTTCTCTTAGATCATGATCAAGAGATTATTCTCACAAGATTTCATTAAGGAACTCCCTACGATTTCTTGATTATGGTACCTACAAAAAATTTTTCAAGTTTTGCCTTTTGGTACTCATATACTTTTGGGTCCTTAAGTGTTAGCAATAGTTCCTTTTGGAACCCAAATACTTTTTATTCCATAATATGCATTTCTTTTAATTGGACCTTCAAGCTTCGTATGACCATTTTGATTGTAATGGTGTCATACAACTTGATTGTTAATGGAGGTACTCTTCACAAAATAGTTCTTATAATACTTTTGTTTTAAATTTGGCTTATAGCCAATACCTCCTTTATGAAACACACATTTTTTGTGAATTAAGCAAGTTATATAACATCTTTCCATTTGTAAAATTTAAGACAACGTCACTAAGTTCAATATTCTTTTTCTTGAGCATCTCATTTTCCTTTTTCAAATCATCTACATGTGATTCTATATGTTCATGTGAAGTGCTAGGTTTCTCATTTGATAACGCAATTTTATCATGAAATGTTTTATTCTCTAATTCTAGGCATGTGATCTTTGCACTTAGAGATTCTTTTTTATTTGTGAGCTCTACCATTTTCTTTTTAAGACATGTATTCTTTTTACCAATTTTTATCCAATCATCATGCAATTTCTTAAAAGCATCATATAATTCATCATAGTTAGGATCACTTACCTCATCAAGTTAGTCAACCGATTCATCTCCAATTGCTATAAATGCCAAATTTGACACTTCATGAGATTCCTCCTCATTTGTAGTCTCCTGATACACAACTTCAAGTATTCTCCAAATTTCATAAGCATTAGAACAATTTGAAACTCTATGAAATTCCTTTTTATCTAAGGCAAAAAATAAAGCATTCATAGCCTTGGAATTTAAAGACACATTATTCCTATCCGACTCACTTAAAGCATTCTTCTTAAGAATCAATGAACCATCACAAACTATTTTCCATATTTCATAGTCTAAGGCTTATAAAAAGACTCTCATTCTAATTTTCTAATAAGGATAGTCATTACCATAAAAAAATGAAGGTCTAGTGGTGGATTGACCTTCCATGAAGGTCAAACTAATTTGGGTTGGTATAGATCTTTACCTCTAGATGATTAAGTCTACACAAGAGCACCTGACTCTGATACCAAATGAAATTCTAGTTATGCAACCCAAGAGTGGGGGTGAATTGGGATTTTAAAACTTAAGCTAAATCAACCACACAACAATTCAATCTATTACCTTAATGAAATCAAAAATAATAAATTTAATAAAGCATAATAATAAAATAGTAAAGGGAAGAGAGAGCAAACAAAATGATTTTTACATGGTTCGACAATCCCCGCCTACGTCCACGCATCCAAGCAAACCAAGCGTGAGGATTTCACTATCCAAGTCTCTCAAGGCTTCAAATGCTTACAAGACTTCTAAGGTGTCAATGAACCTTACAACAAGAGATTATCTTCAATCTCTTAACTCAAGTGTATCCCAACACTTACAACCTCTCTAGGATAAAGATTACAAATGAATTTTCTCTCTCACACAATGTGTTTGATTACAAATGAATGCGCAATGTATGAATCAAAGAAATAAAAACAAGCTTAAAGCTCAATAATGGTTATATGCTTAGTAGCAAGCTCAGTGATAGCTCTTGGATCTATTCTTGTTTGAATTTGATTGAGTCATTTTATAATTGGAGATAAAAACTAGCCGTTATTAATTTTCTGATAGAAATCGGAGCACCGTTAACTGTTATCGGTTTACCATTTTGACTAGTCCAAATGACCGTTGGGCTGAATTTTAAATAAACGGTTAGCCATTTGTAATTATCAGTTAACCGTTTGGAATTATCGGTTAGCCATTAATTTCCATAAACTGCAAAACAAATTAATACCTCTCTGGAAATTATCAGTTAGCCATTTTTAGTAAACGATTAGCCATTTGCTACAATGATTGCTACAGTGAAACTGTTTTCTAATATTATAGTTTTCTCCCAAACCTTTCTATAATTATACTATGGCCCAATTCTTCATAAAACTTTACAAATAAGTCCATTTCCAGAGTTTCAAAAAAAATTTCAATATAGTCCATTAATTTGAAAATAACTAATTTCATAAAATCATTTTTCCATTGAGTGTATAAAACCTTTATAACATGAAAATAATGATTTATTTAAAATGTATGAAAAATAATTTGTAACTTTTAAAAGCTTAATCATTTTTAATCTTATTTGTTATCATCAAAATCAACATTGTGGATGCATATATGCTAACATGTTCATCGCTACTTATTTGGTTAATAGAGTTGGACCTAGGCCCTCGTTGATAGAAGGTGGGTGCCAAATCTTTATTTGTCAGGTTAGTATTATACATAGTTTTTTTATTTCCCTCTCATTCATGGAGAATGACCCCTTTATAGGACACTCATATTTCTCCTTTTTATCTCTAAGATTCTTAGTTTTTTATTGTAAAATATCTTTGCGAAAAACATTGAGGCCCTATATATATGTGTGTGTGTATGTGCGCGCGCGCTTCTCTTTCTTTAAATTATATGCAATTATCATTATCAATTAATCTGATATATTTATTGGTCGTGAAATTACTACCGGTAGTCTTACTAGCATCAGATTCAGAGCCATCTCGCAATTCATTATTCTCAAATCGCTCAGCAGTTATGGCATTATTCCTAAGAGGCTTCATTGGTGTAGCAATTGCATGGTCTTGGAGGCCACTAACGTTGATTTTGGCTTGCGAACTACTGCTCATTGAGGTTCAGTCAACTGGTCAAAAATTAAGCACAACCATCACTTTCGTATGAGTGTTGCTAATGGTTTTCGATCTGCCGCCTGTTTTAGATCCGTCTCCCATTTTATGGTCAATTATTAAAGAAAATGATAAGTTTTTATGTTTTGTTTTTGTGCATTAGTGAATGGAAAATGCTTGTTGTCGATAATTTGGGGTTCTATTCATGTGAGTAATGCATCCTAGCTGCGAAGCAAATTAGTGGGTGTTCATGGAAAATGCTTATATTCTCAAATTTGTTTTTGAAATTATTTGTTTTCACTTTAGTGAGTTTCAATTTATTAGGTTTGAAGGTCAGTATATGGTAAATCAAATTGTTCTATGTTTGAGAGGTGAGTGAAAATTAGGAATTTTATATAGAAAAACTATTAACGCTTAGCATTATGGCACATACTTGAAAAGAGATGTGAACCATTTGTTGTGTTGGCATTTGGCAAGACAAGTGAATGAAAAAAATGTTGCATCAAATGCCTTCCCCTTATGCATTTCTTATTTACCAAAAAGGGTTTCTTTTTATTATTTAAAGGTGTCCAACTTAGAATCTAATCATAGACGAATGCTCAGCATTTCTAGATGCAGAAAAGAACTTTAGTTTTTAAGTCCAATGTTATATGTCTATTAACTGCCTAAGTCGCCCAGGAAGACCTCTTATGGACTGTTGGTGAAGATTTTTTTTAATATCACGAGTTTCATGAGATGACTTTTTATGCTCCAAATTAAGAACACAAACAACTCAAATATCAAGACATGCTTATCCTTATTTTCAAGGCATTATTTTAACACATGAATGTAATGCTTTTTAGAGGGTTTCCTCTCTTGTTTTTAACTTTTAATTTATCTTTTAATATTGGGATATTATCAATTTACTACCAAAGTTTTACTGACATATCATGTCAGTACCAAGGTTTGCCGAAAAGTGCATTTTACTACCAAAGTTTTTTGCGGTTATCATTTTACTACCAATCCGTTAACAACGTTAAAAAATTGATGATGTGTTGTTGATGTAATAAGGGCATAAAAGACATTTTCGGATATAAGGGCATTAAAGACATTTTGAGTTGAAGCAAAACGCAGCGTTTTGACAGAATATTTAAGAACAAAATCGACCGGCCCCCTCTCTCATTATGAAACCTCCGTCTCCGATCTCTCTTCATCGTTGCTGAGTGACGGTCGACTCCACTGTGAAACCTCCGTCTCCGATTTGTCTCCCTCGCAGCTGAGTGACGGCCGACTCCACTAGCGTTTGCGCTCTCAACTGTGAGTTGCTGACTTTGCCTTTTATTCACTTATTGTTCATTAATTTTTTCGTTAATTAAATTGTTATTGTTTTTTGTTGTGAATATTACTTGAATTTCATAGATTATAATATTAATTTTGTAGCATAATTTTTTGTTAATGTGTTCTTTATCGTTGTCCATGGTACTGACATTAGAATTTTGTTAATTTTTTGTTAATTCTGTTATTGTTGGAGATCTAGCTTTGAGAATTTTTCCTTATTTTTTGTGGATCTTGTTACCAGTATACGAATTTCTGTTATTGTTTGCTTTTTATAATTAAGTTGTGAATTGTGTTATGTTCATATTACTAGAATTAACATTACCAATTTTTGTTCACTGGTTGCTTTTTGCAGATCATGTTACCAATACAACTACATATAATCTACAAAGGCAAGAACCATTGTAAAGGGTTGATTGAACCAGATGAATGCAGTCTGCTGCAGCTGAAGAATGAGGTGGTGAAGATTACAAGTGAAGACGGGTTAACCACTCCTAAAAGTGTGTAATTACTTGTCACCAGCCCAAGGAATAATGTGGAAGTTATTGTAGATACTGATGCAATGTTGCGGATTATGTTCACGGCACATGACTCATTACAAGTGCCAGTATTTAAAGTCAGTGTGTTGCCAACCCTACGTCCTGGTTTAGAACTTGGTGGGGTGATACAATCCCTGCTACGTGACATTATTTTTCCCTATATGCTTTTAATTATTGTGCTATTGCTCTCAGGTTAAAGACAAGAGTTATTATCCAACGAGGAGGTTCATCATTGATCTGGTGAGCAGGTCCTGTGACTGTGGTCATTGGGAACTATCTGGACTCCCTTGTGCTCATGCTATGGCTGCAATTAGTCATGCAAGACACACAACAGAAGAGTACTTGCCAAAATACTTCACGAAACAAGCATATTTGAACACTTATTCTGTGATGTTTAAGCCAATTCCTGATAAGGTTACTTGGGACCCGTGTGATAGACCAAAACTTTCTCTACCTGAGATTACTAAGAAGATTGAAAGGCCGAAGAAGTCAAGGAAGAGGGCAGCCACTGAGCCAGTGAAAAAAAATAGATCATTCTATGTTTGCTACTCTTTTTGCGGTGGGATGAACCACAATGTCCGAAAGTGCACATTGAGGCCATCAATAGCAGGACAAATAAGAGCTCAGAATCAGGTATCAATGTATTACTTCGAAAATTATTTTTGTGTATACTGAGCTTAATTCTTTATTAATTTTTGTTGAATATGTAATTTTAAATAGGGTCTCAGTGGGTCGGGAGAAAGTTCTAATGCAGAAAATACTTCGAAGAGAAGAAAAAGAATGGTAAATGTTGGTTTGAATATGGAATAATTTTTAGTTTGTTGTAGTTTTGCATAATTTTTTTATATTTATATATTTCAATTTAAATAGGCTGTAAGTAGTCCAAACGAGAGGTTTACGCATAGTAGGGGAAGAGGAGGTAACCGGGGTCAAGGTAGCAGAGTAAGAGGAGGTGACTGAGGAAGAAGAATGGCATCTAGAGGTAGAGGTCGAGGTAGCAGAGCAAGAAGAGGTACTGTGGTGTTTTTTGATATTGTTATAATTTTGTGAATACTTCATAGATACTGAAGTTATATATATATTTGTGCAGGCCGATATGAAGCTGACAATCTTTCTCCAAATCCAACTCAAGGCTCACAAGCTTCACAGATTATAGATGGTTATGTTAACATAAATATGTTAATAATATTGATTTTGATGATAACAAATTTTAAATGTATTTTGACATAAATATTGGAGCTATTTCTTAATAAACGAAAACTCTTTTAATCATTGCCTTATTTCTTCATAAAAGATGGGTTTTCAAATTAGAAAGAAATTCTCTGCAAAAACATGTTTAAAATTGCAATTCTGGTTATAAACGGTGAACCGGTTATTTTAAACGGTTAACCGATTATAGGCAGAGAGTAACACATTTCCTAAACCTCTAACCGTTTATGGAAAACGAAAAACACAATGGATAGGGAGGTTACTGGAAATTAACGGTAAACCGTTTGCTTTTAAACGGTTAACCGATTATCACCAGAGAGCAACATATTTGCCTAAGCTCTAGCCGTTTATGCTTAACGGAAACACCCAAGATGGGAAGGCTACTGGACACTAACGGTGAACCGTTTATTTTAAACGGTTAACCGATAACGTCCAGAATTGAAGGTTGTCCTCCTCTGGCATTGATTAACGAAAACTGATAAGGCTAATTTATTGTGCAGGTTACTGGAGACAAACGGCAAACCGTTTATTTTTAAACGGTCAACCGATAACACCCAGAGAAGCCACTTTATGCAAACCCTTAACCGCTAAATGAAAACGGATTAACTGATGTTCATTGTGCAGGTCTCTGGAAGTTAACGGCGAAAGGGCAACCCTAAACGGCAAACCGTTTATTTGAAATCTGGCTCAACGGTAACTTTGACCAGCCTAAACGGTTAACCGTTAATGGCTAACGGCGAACCGTTTTCTGTCCGACAGTTTGTAACGGCTAGATTTTCAGCTCCAAATATAAATAAGCTCATTCAAATTCAAAGAAGATTCATCACAACACAACCATTTGAGCTAATATTCGAGAATACAATCTTCATAGAGCTTAGAACACATTCTTGCTTCATCTACTCACATATCAAACATCATTGTGTAATCTTATATATTGTGAGAGGCAAAACAATTTGTAATCTTTTACTTTGAGTGATTGTAAGTGTTGGGATACACTTGGGTTAAGAGATTGGGGATAATCTCTTGTTGTAAAGGTCCATTGACACCTTGGAAGTCAAGTGTAAGCATTTGAAGCCTTGGAGGCTTGCTTAGTGGAATCCTCAAGCCCGGAAAGCTTGGAGGCGTGGACGTAGGCGAGGTTGGCCGAACCACGTAAAAATCTCGTGTTTGAATCTCTCTTCCCTTATCTTTTTATATTGTGATCATCTTAATTGTTATTGCTTTAAATTTGAGTTATATTTGCATTAAGATTTTCTTTAATATTGAATAATTTTTTAGAATCCCAATTCACCCCCCCTCTTGGGTTGCATACTTGTCTTTCAATTGGTATCAGAGCCTCGTTCTCTTGTTAGGACTTAATCGTCTAGAGTAAAAGATCCATGGCAACCCAAAATGACTCAACCTTTAGAGAAGGGCAATCCACAACTAGACCACCATTTTTTTATGGTAATGATTATGCTTATTGGAAAACTAGAATGAGAATCTATTTGCAAGCCTTAGATTATGAAATTTGGGAAGTTGTTTGTGATGGTCCATTCATGCCTACGTTCAAAGATGAAGTAGGAGATGATATTCCTAAACCATCGAGTCAATGGAGTGAGTTAGAAAAGAGAAAGATGTCTCTAAACTCCAAGGCTATGAATGCTTTGTTTTGTGCTCTTGATAAGAAAGAATTCCATAGAGTATCTAGTTGTGAAAGTGCACAAGAGATATGGAACAAACTTGAAGTTGTCTATGAAGGGACAAATCAAGTGAAAGAGTCTAAAATCAGTAGATACACTCGCCAATATGAGTTGTTCCAAATGGAACAAAATGAAAATGTGTATTCTATGTACACTAGATTCACGGACATAGTGAACACCCTAGGTGCCTTAGGGAAAACCTTCTCAAATAGTGAGAAAGTTAAGAAAATCATTAGGTCACTTCCAAAAGAATGGAGACCTAAAAGAACTGCTATTGAAGAGGCCAAAGATTTAAATACTTTACCTCTTGATGATCTAATTGGTTCTCTTATTTCATATGAAGAGGATTTAGCTGCAGAAAAAGGACTTGAAGAGAAGAAGAAAAGCATTGCTCTCAAAGCTTCAAAACATGAGAGTGATGGGGAGAGTGAACCGGATGATGAAGAACTAGCCATGCTAGCAAGGAGGTTCAGAAAATTCTTCAAGAAAACCGGAGAGCGAAGAAATTTCAGAAACTTCAAGAACCACAGGGAGAAGAAGGAGGCAATCACATGCTATGAATGCAAGAAGCCTGGACATATAAGATCGGAGTGCCCACTTATCAACAAACTCAAGAAGAAAGCAATGGTTGCAACTTGGGATGATAGTGAGGAAGAATCAAGTGATGAAGAAGGATCGCAAGAAGTATCAAACCTAGCACTCATGGCAATAGGAGAGAATGATGATCTCAATGAGGTAAGTGATCCCACCTATGATGAATTGTATGATGCTTTTAAAGACTTACATAATGAGTTGATGAAGATTGGTAAAAAGAATGTATGTCTTAAAAAGGAAATGACAAAGCTTAAAAATGAAAATGAATCCCTAAATGCTAGAATTGCATGCCTAGAAGTAGGGAACAAAACATTGCATGATGAAATTGCATTATCAAATGAGAAACCTAACATCTTACATGAGCATTTAGAATCACACATAGATGAGTTGAAAAATGAGAATGAAATGCTCAAGAAAAAGAGTAATGAATTGAATGAAATTGTTTTGAAATTTACAAATGGGCAAAAGATGTTGGATAATATGCTTAACTCACAAAAATGTGTTTTTGATAAAGGAGGACTTGGATATAAGCCTAACTTGAAGCAAAAGTATTATAAGAGTTATTTTGTTAAAGCTACCTCCACAAATGATCATAAGATTGTATGTTATTATTGTAATCAAAATGGTCACATGAAATCTAGATGTCCCGTGAAAAGGAATGCATATTATGGTGTCAAATGCATTTGGGTTCCAAAAGGAACCGTTGCTAACTCTCAAGGACCCAAAAAGCTTTGGGTACCTAAAACTTGAGATTTTTCTTGTAGGGCTTGAAGAAGAAGAAAAATAAATGGTACTTGGACAGCGGTTGTTCAAAGTATATGACCGGAAACTATGCATGGTTCTCAAACTTCACCAAAATTGAAAATGGTGGAGACGTATCTTTTGGAGACAACTCAAAAGGAAAAATTCTTGGAATTGGAAATGTTGGTAAAATCTCTTCAACTCTAATTGAGAATGTATGTTTAGTTGAAAACTTGAAACACAACTTAATTAGCATTAGTCAATTATGTGACAAAGGCTATAAAGTTATCTTTGATAAATTTAGTTGTGTTATTGAGAACTCATGTGATGGCAAAACCGTATTTGTTGGAAATAGATGTGGTAATGTTTATATCATTGACATAGAATGTGCATCTACTCTTGATAAATGTTTTTCGGCATTGCATGATGATTGTTGGTTGTGGCATAGAAGGTTAGGACATGCAAGTATGGATTTGATTTCAAAAATTTCGAAAGATGATTTAGTTAAAGGTCTTTCGAAAATTGGTTTTCAAAAGGATAAGATTTGTGAAGCTTGTCAATTTGGAAAACAAATTAAAACTTCTTTCAAGAATAAAAACCATATTTCTACTTCAAAACCACTTGAACTTCTTCACATAGATCTTTTTGGGCCATCTAGATATGCAAGTCTAAATGGCAAATATTATGCTTTTGTGATAGTGGATGATTATTCTAGATACACATGGGTATTATTCTTAGCCAATAAGGATGATGCTCTTGATGCATTTAAAGTGCTTTGTAAGAAATTACAAAATGAAAGAGGGCATGGTATTGTATGCATTAGGAGTGATCATGGAGAAGAATTTGAAAATCATGCATTTGAGAGTTTTTGCAATAATCTAGGCATTGAGCATCAATTTTCATCACCTAGAACTCCACAACAAAATGGAGTTGTTGAGAGAAAGAATAGGTCTATTCAAGAAATGGCTAGGACCATGTTAAATGAAAATGCATTACCAAAATATTTGTGGGCCGAAGCCGTCAACACCGCGTGTTATGTTTTAAATCGGGTGTTGATTAGACCTAATCTTAACAAAACTCCTTATGAGCTTTGGAAAGATAGAAAACCCAACATTGGATATTTTAAAGTTTTTGGATGCAAATGTTTTGTTTTGAACACAAAAGACAATCTTGGTAAATTTGATCCAAAATCCGATGTTGGTATTTTTCTTGGTTATTCAAACTCAAGCAAAGCTTATAGAGTCTATAACAAAAGAACCTTAGTTGTGGAAGAATCTATGCATGTGACTTTTGATGAGTCTAACCCCTCCTCTACGGAGAAAGTCGTGATTGATGATGATGCAGGAGAAGAAGAACAAGAAGAAGAAGCATCAAATGACAAACAAGAGGATGCACCACATGGAATTCAAGAGGAACATCATGAAGAACCAAATGTGGAGCAAAATGAAGGTACTTCTCAAACACTCCCCAAGGAGTGGAGGTATGTCTCTTCTCACCCTAAAGATGTAATTTTAGGAGATCCCTCACGAGGTATAACAACTAGATCATCACTTAGAAATACTTGTGAGCATAATGCATTCATCTCTCAAATTGAACCAAAATCCTTTGAGGATGCAGAAAATGATGAATCTTGGATTATGGCAATGCAAGAGGAGTTAAATCAATTTGAAAGAAACAATGTGTGGGAATTAGTTCCTAAACCTGAACATCAATCTGTAATAGGTACTAAATGGGTGTTTAGGAATAAGATGGATGAATCTGGTGTGGTTGTAAGAAATAAAGCTAGATTAGTGGCTCAAGGCTACAACCAAGAAGAAGGAATTGATTTTGATGAAACCTTTGCTCCTGTAGCAAGGTTAGAATCCATTAGGATGTTGTTAGCATATGCATGTCATAAAGATTTTATTTTATTTCAAATGGATGTGAAAAGTGCTTTCCTAAATGGGTATATTATGGAAGAAGTGTATGTAAAACAACCCCCTGGTTTTGAAAATGAAAAATTTCCAAATCATGTTTATAAGTTGCTTAAAGCTTTGTATGGTTTAAAACAAGCACCTAGAGCATGGTATGATAGACTTAAGAATTTTCTGTTGGAAAATGACTTTTCAATGGGTAAAGCGGATACTACTCTATTTGTTAAGCATAAGAACCAAGACATACTTATTGTTCAAATTTATGTTGATGATATCATTTTTGGTTCTACTAATGAGTTGTTGTGTAAAAAGTTTTCATCGTGTATGAGCAACGAATTTGAGATGAGTATGATGGGAGAGTTGAAATACTTCCTTGGACTTCAAATCAAACAAAACGAGGAAGGAATTTTCATAAATCAAGCCAAGTACGTAAAGGATCTACTCAAACGATTCGGCATTGATGATTCAAAGACCAAGAATACACCAATGAGCACAACAACCAAGCTGGACCAAGATGAAAAAGGTAAAGAAGTGGACATCAAGATGTATCGAGGTATGATCGGATCCCTACTTTATTTGACTGCAAGTAGACCCGATATCATGTTTAGTGTATGTTTGTGTGCAAGATTTCAGTCATGTCCCAAGGAATCTCATTTGCTCGCTGTTAAAAGAATTTTTCGTTATTTGAGTGGAACCATAGATATTGGCCTTTGGTATCCTAGGGGAACTCACATAGATTTAACATGTTTTTCGGATGCGGATTTTGCTAGTTATAAAGTAGATAGGAAGAGCACTAGTGGAACTTGCTATATACTAGGACACTCTCTTGTTTCATGGTTTAGCAAGAAACAAAATTCTGTCGCACTTTCAACTACCGAGGCTGAATATATAGCTGCCGGAAGTTGTTGTGCACAAGCACTTTGGATGAAACAAACACTTAGAGATTATGGCATTAATCTTGAACAAATTCCTATTAAGTGTGACAATACTAGTGCTATAAACCTTTCAAAGAATCCCATTCAACACTCTCGAACCAAGCATATAGAAATAAGACATCATTTCTTGAGAGATCATGTTCAAAAGGGAGATATTGCATTAGAGTTTATTTCCACGAAAAAAAAAACTTGCCGATATTTTCACAAAACCGCTTTGCGAAGAACAATTTTCAAAAATTCGGCATGAACTTGGGATGATGAAATTTTTGCATTAACATCTCTATTCATGCTATTGAGTGTACTGAATTGATTGACTACTATTTATGAAATGCTTGAGCTAGATAGACAAATGATGAATTTGCATTAATAACTCTTGATTATATGAATTTATTGGTTGAAAACATGTTCATGAATCATGCATTAAAATGGCTCATAAAATATTTTCAGATCAATAAAATGATCTTGGAATATATTATTTGTTGGCCAAAAATTAAATCAAATGTGCGAAATTACAGATAAAATAAACGGTTAGCCGTTTCCTGTAAACAGATCACCGTTTAATTCCAGAAACGAGATTATGTGTCTGTCCAGTTACCCCTTCACCGTTTTCCACAATCGGTGAACCGTTTTTGAACAGAGAGTCCTCTAACGGTTACCCCTGAGCCGTTAAGCGCTTAGGCTTTCACCGTTTCTGTTTCCTTCAGCCCCTGGGAGTTACCCTTTAACCGTTTCAATAAACGGTTAACCGTTTTCGCAAAGTATATAAACTGTTCAAAGCCTTTCTTCTTCTTCACCAGTTACCCTCTCACCGTTTCCTCCATTGTTGCGCAGCCGAAGGTCTCCTTGTCCTCAAATCCTCATTTTTCTTGCTTTTCGTGCCAAATCAAACCCTCAAAATCATTTCTTGTCACCTTTAGACCATTTCTACCGATTCAAAACTTTAAATCGAGCCCAAAATTCAAAAATCCCAAATCCAAACCCTAACTGTCGCGGGTCGGATTTCTTCATTCTTAATCCGATTTTCACCTCTCTTCAACCTAATTGATCATCCTACTCACATCCTCTCATCCTCATTACGCGTTTCCATGGCTGAACCCTCTCGGAGAAACCCCAGGTGCAAATCCGTGCCTCCAAGGAATCTCATACCACCACGGGAGGTCTCTGAATTTTCAAGGATTCACTTCCCCACTCCTGCCTTGGCTAAGCGGTTTGAGGATCGCTTCGATGGTCGAAAGGTACTTGATCCTTTTTTTGTTGATAGTGATGACTTCCGCAACTTGGTTGTTTGTGGTAGAAGTATTAGGGATATGCTTCAGCCTTGGGAGGCTGCTATTGACCTTGATGACCGAGTCTATCCAAATTTAGTGCGAGTCTTTTACTCTAATATGGAAATCTCCGATACTCGCCCAAATAGGATAGTCACTCAAGTTGGCCGTGTACCCATAGAATTTGATGATGCGGACTTAGCTGACTTTCTAGGTATCTCTTGTGAGGGGATTGACATTTATACCTCTAGGAAAACCCTCTCCTTTGATACTTTTTCTCACACTCATGGCGTCCGTAATATATGTCGTCGTAGAGACTTATCGGATGAGATTTGTATGCTTCCGTTTCGGTCTCAGCTTTTACCTCTCCAAGTTCGTATTCTTCACTCTATTTTATAGCACATAGTGACTCCTAGGAAGGGTCACTCGGATGAGGTCACGAGGTTGGACGTTGCCATTTTGGATAGCCTTCTTACAGACCGTCCCATTAACCTCGGGTATATTATTGTGCGACATATGTTGAGTACTCCAGCGGTCAACCACCGCTTACTTCCTTATGGCAGTATCATCACTAAAATACTGCGACGCTTTGGGGTGCCACTTCTTGATACCGGTCATATGGAGCCTCGACGGATTGGCCCTGAGGCTGTGACTAGTATCGGATTCTCTAGGAAGAATGGAGTGTGGATAAAGACAAGCAACTCCAAAAACCGGGATACCTTGATTGCTGCAGAGGACGATCGGATGCTCAATGATATCTATACTCCCGATCAGCTTCCTGACTTTAGATTAGGAGCTATTCCTCATCCTCCGCGTCGTCATTTTGTACCTCGGCCTCCTGCTGATACAGATCATGAGGAGCGTGCGTTCGATACTGACATTCCCTCCTCTTCCGAGCTGCCTCATGCTCCTGAGCCTTCTACTGTTCCCGAGCAGCCATCTGCCTCTATGCCGCCTCCAGCTCCAGTTCAGCCCCCTGCTTCAGACGCAGTGCAGCAGCTGATCACTGATGTTCAGCGGATTTCGGAGCGCCAGCAGCTGATTCTTGATCGGTTGGACACTCTTTCCCGTGACCACCAGCAGCTGCGTTCTGACTTTCAGATATTCCAGCGGCAGAGCCTTGATCAGCAGCTGGAGCTTATCGCTGGACAACGCACTCTTCTCGGCTATTTCGGCTATGATCCGGGGAGCACATCTTCTCCGTAGTTTCTGAGCTTTGTCTTCGCACATACATTTTACATTTTGGTTGCTAGCATTTTTATTCTTATTTTGATTTTGATGCATATGTATGTGATGTTCTTGATGATTAGATTATTGATGCTTTGTGATTGCCAAATTGGTTGGATATTGTACATGTGGTTTATTTGTGGATATTGGAGTGTTGGTATGTTTGAAGCTATTGAAGTGTTATTTTGTTTTGTTCATGGAGTTGTTGGTTTGTTAAAAGAAGCAGTTGATGTTAATATATTTTTGGAAGTGTTCTATCTCATTTTGTAAAATTGGTTTTGCTCATTTTTAAGGGGAAACTCTGCCAAAATTTTCGCTCGTCAAAACCGGCTTTGTGTTTTTCTTATTTCCTCTTTTCTTTTTGATGATGAAGGGGGAGATAATTATGGCCTTTAAGTTTTTTTTAATGGGGAGATAGATTTAAAATGGGGAGTTTTTTAAAGCAAACAATCTTTTTATTCACATTTCTCAATTTGGCCATACATGTAGGGGGAGCACATATTAAGGGGGAGCTAAACATTGAATGAAATTTGTCATCATCAAAAAGGGGGAGATTGTTAACATAAATATGTTAATAATATTGATTTTGATGATAATAAATTTTAAATGTATTTTGACATAAATATTGGAGCTATTTCTTAATAAACGAAAACTCTTTTAATCATTGCCTTATTTCTTCATAAAAGATGGTTTTTCAAATTAGAAAGAAATTCTCTGCAAAAACATGTTTAAAATTGCAATTCTGGTTATAAATGGTGAACCGGTTATTTTAAACGGTTAACCGATTATAGGCAGAGAGTAACACATTTCCTAAACCTCTAACCGTTTATGGAAAACGGAAAACACAATGGATAGGGAGGTTACTGGAAATTAACGGTAAACCGTTTGCTTTTAAACGGTTAACCGATTATCACCAGAGAGCAACATATTTGCCTAAGCTCTAGCCGTTTATGCTTAACGGAAACACCCAAGATGGGAAGGCTACTGGACACTAACGGTGAACCGTTTATTTTAAACGGTTAACCGATAACGTCCAGAATTGAAGGTTGTCCTCCTCTGGCATTGATTAACGAAAACTGATAAGGCTAATTTATTGTGCAGGTTACTGGAGACAAACGGCAAACCGTTTATTTTTAAACGGTCAACCGATAACACCCAGAGAAGCCACTTTATGCAAACCCTTAACCGCTAAATGAAAACGGATTAACTGATGTTCATTGTGCAGGTCTCTGGAAGTTAACGGCGAAAGGGCAACCCTAAACGGCAAACCGTTTATTTGAAATCTGGCTCAACGGTAACTTTGACCAGCCTAAACGGTTAACCGTTAATGGCTAACGGCGAACCGTTTTCTGTCCGACAGTTTGTAACGGCTAGATTTTCAGCTCCAAATATAAATAAGCTCATTCAAATTCAAAGAAGATTCATCACAACACAACCATTTGAGCTAATATTCGAGAATACAATCTTCATAGAGCTTAGAACACATTCTTGCTTCATCTACTCACATATCAAACATCATTGTGTAATCTTATATATTGTGAGAGGCAAAACAATTTGTAATCTTTTACTTTGAGTGATTGTAAGTGTTGGGATACACTTGGGTTAAGAGATTGGGGATAATCTCTTGTTGTAAAGGTCCATTGACACCTTGGAAGTCAAGTGTAAGCATTTGAAGCCTTGGAGGCTTGCTTAGTGGAATCCTCAAGCCCGGAAAGCTTGGAGGCGTGGACGTAGGCGAGGTTGGCCGAACCACGTAAAAATCTCGTGTTTGAATCTCTCTTCCCTTATCTTTTTATATTGTGATCATCTTAATTGTTATTGCTTTAAATTTGAGTTATATTTGCATTAAGATTTTCTTTAATATTGAATAATTTTTTAGAATCCCAATTCACCCCCCCTCTTGGGTTGCATACTTGTCTTTCAGGTTAGCAGAGTGTTATTGTTAGGATATTATGTATCTGAAATGCACAAACTGTCACTAGTGCATTAGGCTACTGTGGTGTTTTTTTAAATGCACAAATTATTATTAGTGCATTAGGCTGTTGTGGTGTTTTAAATGCACAAACTATTATTAGTGCATTAGGCTGCTGTGGTATTTTTTGAATTCACAAACTGACAGTTCTGCGAATACGCATTTCAGGCACAAACTCTTATTTTTCACCATTGATCATGGAAGTACTTTAGATTAATTTTGACTTTGCTTACATATTAAATTACTTCTATTACATTACTTTCTCATAAATAAGCCTATCAAGAGGCCACAAATAAAAACTATGACCAATTTTAGCTTCGCTTCAATGCATCGTAGTCTTTCATTCATCTTCAGTACATCTTCATTTAGGTTCAAGCCATAACTAGATGTGCTGTTATGCATTTCTAAATCTTCTTTTGCTGCCCATTGCCAAAAATTACACTTTTTATACCTGCATATCCAAAATAATTTGTTAGGATTTTCCGACGTAGTAGACACCAAAGCACATGCATGTACTCCACAGTTGCAATATTTAGGATTGCAGGTTACTTCTGTAGGTTTCTTAGCTCGACCCCTAGGACTAATGCTTGTGTGGCTGCTGGAGGCCATTTTTCTGTTTGAATTTATATGTGTGAAGGGTGAAAAATTATTTGGTTTTGACTGAAGATAAGAAAGAGGTGGATATTGTGTTTTCAATGAATTCAAGTATTTGTTTTGCCTTATTCTTGTTGTTTTTGTATGACAAAAGTGTTTAAATTTCAGTACTTTTGGTGTGAGGTTACAGGTGTTTACTATGGGGTTGCTGGTGTTTAGTATCAGGCTGCTGTTGATATAGGGTTGTTAGGGTTGAAATGAGGCCACTGGTGTGTTTGAAATAGGGTTGTTAGTGATTAAGTGAGGTTGCTAGTGTGTTTGAAATAAGATTGTTGCTGTTGGGATGAGGTTGTTAGTATTCAAATGAGGTTGCTGGGGTGTTTCAAATGGGTTTGCTAGTGTGTTTATAAGGCTACTGTGTTGATTATGACTGTGAGGCTACTGGTGTTGATGAAATAGTTTGCTAATATGTTTGTAAGCCTGCAAATTCTAGCTTTTATAAGCCAAGAAAATAGCCGTTTTTGGTTCTAACGGCTATTTTCTTGGGCATTTCTTGTAATTTTTGCTTCTGTTGTTTTCTTTCTTTTCAATGGGTAAAATTGTCTTTTACGTTCCTGAGGGCAGAATCGTCTTTTAACATAATTTCCGTTGAGCACTAACGTTTTGTTAACGGATTGGTAGTAAAATGATAACCGCGAAAAACTCTGGTAGTAAAATGCACTTTTCGGCAAACCTTGGTACTGACATGATATGTCAGTAAAACTTTGGTAGTAAATTGATAATATCCCTTTAATATTTGTATGAACGAGAAATGCTTCCCCCTTTGTGAAAATAGAAATGTAAAATCCATCATTTTGCTTATGTTGAACTGTGAGAAAATTGTAGGATTTTGGTTCAGTGTGATGTAGAATTTGCATTCAACACATTAGTATATTTACTTTTCGACTTGCCGCTACGGTTACATGTAAATGTCGCATATTTTACAATCTTATCACTCCCTTACTTATTAGTTAGTTCTTCACATGAAACCCTTCTTGTTTACCATAGGCTTTGTAAAATGGCAACATTTCCTCATGACTATTAAATAACATCCCAAGAGTTGGCTCATATTTTTCCAGTTACGCATCTTTGACTCCACCTCATTATCCAAATTTTCCATTTCTACAAAATAATGAACATTTGTACTAATTAAGTTAGTTTCTAAAAAAAATAAATTTAAAAAATGTTAGTCCAGCAAAAATTTGATCCATTCAGTTTCTAAAAATTTAAATTTAAAATTTTTTAAAATCAAACAGAATTATCATTATTATTTATCATTATCATATAACTAGTAAATTGCTTCCAAGAGTATTAAGCAAAATACATGTGCATTTATATTATTGTTGATATAATAGAAAAAATATTCAAAACAAAAAATCACTCTTTATAATCAAGTAATTACGAACTTTGGGTTCTACTTCCGGATCTACATCGGGCTCTAGGAGAATTTGTGTAAAATTGCTTCCAGGAGTATTAAGCAAAATGTGCTTCCGTGTTTGTGTGAAGTGTGATATTGGTTGTGGATGTCACAAATGAGTAAAGGAGAAGTGTGAGTGAGGATGAGTAAAGGAGAGAGTGATGCATGTGATATGTTCTGTCATTTTCTATATATATTTTTTATTTTTTTATTGTTAAAACTTATTACAATGCCATCTCCCAAAATAGTTCATGTGATGCCCATCAACTTTTCTACTTTTTTTTATCCCTATCAAATTTTTCATTGTTTTTTTTTACATTTTACACATTAAAAAATGTGTAAAACCTTGTGGGAGGAGAGAGGCAAAACAACAGCTTGTGCTGCTATTTCTCTCACCCTTTTCTTAGGGTTCTAAACACTAAGCATTTTCCCTTTCGCATTCCATTTATCACAATTCAAACAACGTACCCTATGTTATGCGACTTCAAATATGAGATATTCTTATTTTATGTTGGATGGACACTAATTATGACTATATTTGTGGTCTTGTTTTTGCCCAAGACAAAAAGGATTTCCTTAAAGTCCGTGAACACAATTTGGCATAGCCATTGGTATTGGCATCAATTTGTTGACTAAACCAAGCTAAAATCATAATCAATTGAGTTATCAAAATTAGAATCAGTTAACTAATTAAAATCAATTCAATTAGAGACTTGATTACAAAACAAGGCATGCAACACATTGTCGTTCTGCTGGATAATTATTGTACAAAGGGAAATGTCTTTAGAAAGGACCAGTAAAAGATTTTTCTGAATTCAAAAAAGCTTTCAACAGATTTAGATTGTGATTTTCTAAAATTAATATTTAGGGAATGACTACCTTGGAGTTACTTTAAGGTAGAACACAAATCACAACCTTACAAGCAAAGTGATAAATAGTAAAAAAACAAGTTATAACTTTAATTGTGTGATTTTGAAGGCGTGCTCTACCTTAGAGCAATTCCAACATAATGTTGAAATTCAGCATCCCCTATCGGGAGCGGCTACTATTCAAAACTCAAAGTTTCATATATTTTATTCTATATTTCATGTAGTATATTCCAAATACTCACAATTTGTTTTTCTCTCATATCATGTTTGCGTTCAAGTTACATGTCAAACGTTTAGAGTTTCATGATTAATGTTCTATGTTTCATGTTCTTATTACAAATACCTCAAATTCTTTTTAGCCCCTATTTCATGTTTTATGTTCATTTTTTATGAAATTTTGTTTCAAGTTTGATGGTCAGCATTATTGAAATATAAGTGTGCAACCCAAGAGGGGGGGTGAATTGGAAATTTAAAAAATAACCTAGCAAATCCACACAACAAGCAATCTAATGCCTTAATAAAAATTGAAAGCAATAAGTTTAATAAAGGCACAATAATTAAAGAGTAAGGAAGAAGAGAAACAAACACACGAATTTTTACGTGGTTCGGCAATCCCCGCCTACGTCCACGCCTCCAAGCGATCCAAGCTTGAGGATTCCACTATCCAAGCCCTTCCAAGGCTTCAACGATTACAATTGACTTCGAGGTGTCAATAAACCTTTACAACAAAGAGATTATCTCCCAATCTCTTCACTCAAGTGTCTCACACACTCAAACTCTTACAATTGAGATGAATAAATGAAGGTTACAATGAAACTCACTCAATGAGTAGATATTCAAAAATAAAGAACAAGAAAAGATTCAATGGTTGTATTTCACAGGTTTGAAGGCTCAAGATATCACGTGTGCTTTTTGTTCTTGCTTGTTGGAGAGCTTGAAAATGAGTTGGATTTGAGTTCTTATAGTTTGAGCTCAAAAACTAGCCATTATGCACATTTTAGTCGTAACCGGATTACCGGTTATGGACATCTGGAATTCCGCTTTTAATTCGGATAGATTCTGCCTAAAATCCGGACTTCCGTTTGTCAAAATCCGGATTTCCGCTTGCTACAGTAACTGCTACAGTGAATATTTTTTTAAATTTATGGTTTGATCCCAAAACTTTATAAAACTATAGTGTGGCCTAAATCGTTATGAAAGTTTGCAAAAAGGTCCAATTTCAGAACTTTAGAATAATGCTTTGTCAATCCCACAACATTATGAAATTATGACTTTGCCCAAACTTTGTGAAATTATAGAATAACACAAAAATATTTAAATAGTTTCAAATAGGTCCAAATCCGAAATTTAAAATACTATAAAAAAGATTTTAAAATTACTTTCATTTTCGTCCAAAATGCTTTAATTCCATAACATCATTTTCTTATTATAAAAGCACAATTCATAAATCTTTACTTAATAAATACATGTGGTTTGTTATCATCAAAATCAATATTTATAGCCATATAGGCTAACAATTATATGTTTCATGTTATGAAGTACTCATGTTTTACGTTCATTGTTACATATTTTATGTAAAATGTTTTATATTTGTTGTTCATATGTTTCATGTATTTGTAATTCAAATAGCCAAAATTTTCTTTTTGCCTGTTTCATGTTTGCATTCAAGTTTTATATCACATGCTTAAAGTTCTATGTTTAGTGTTTTGTGTTCCATGTTACAATATACTCGTGTTTTATATTCACTGTTGCATATTTTTAGTAAAATGTTTCATATTTTTATTGTTATATGTTTCATATAATACATTCCAAATGCCCTTAATTTTCCTCCCCCCTCCCCCCCTTCATGTTTACATTCAAGTTTCCTGTCAAATGTTATAATTTCATGTTAAGATGCACTCATGTTTTTTGTTCACATTGCATATTCTAAGTAAAATTTTTCGTATTTGTTGTTATATGTTTCATGTAGTAACAATCAAATATCCCAAAATTTTCTTTGAACCCTTATTTTATGTTTGCATTCAAATTTAATGTTAAGCATTTAGAGTTTCATGATTAGCGTTCTATATCTCATGTTATGAAAAACTCAAGTTTTACATTTACTGTTGCATATTTTAAGTAAAATATTTCATATTTGTTGTTTTATGTTTCATACAGTTATAATCTAAATAAACCAAGTTTTTCTTTTTCCTCCTATTTCATTTTGCGTTCAAGTTTTATATCACACATTTAGACATTCATAACAAGTGTTCTATATTTCATTTTACAATGTACTCATGTTCTATGTACATTGTTGCAAAGCTCAAGTAAATTGTTTCATATTTTTTGTTCTTTGTGCTTAAGTAAATTTTTTCCTTCTATTGTTTCATGTTGGCATTAAAGTTTCATAAATAACATTCAGTATAGGGGTGGCTTTAAATATAGGCAAATATGGCAGTGGCCTAAGGGCCCAAATTTTGTGAAGGCCTCATTTTTTAAATATTTAATTAATAATTTTTTAAAAAATTGATAATATTATCCAAGCCATAAATGCATTCATTATTGGTCTTTCCAAAAAAAATAAATTAAATTCTTTATCTTTTTAGCTTTTTAAGAAAACTTAATTATTTAACGTTAAAATCTTTGGCTTTTAATATTCCTTTCAATTTCTATTAAAAACTTTATAATCTCAAAAATCAATAGATGAAAAAAATTCTCAAAGAAAAAATTAATTTCCTAAATTACAAAGTCTATTTTTATTATCTGATCATCAATTTATCATATCTAACTTTCTATATACTGCCATTCTAAATATTCTATTTGAAAATATTATTTTTCTTGTTTATTTGTTTGTCTACTTTTGTAATAATTCTAGTGGAATTGAAAGGAAAAAAAAAAAAGATATCTTCTTTTCTATTTTTTCAAGTTTTGTTTTTGAACTTTTAGATTTGTTTTATTATTGTTGAAATACAATAATAAGATGAAATGATTGCCCTTTTATATTTCTTTTATATTACATTGTAGAATAAAAAGAAGTTTCATAAAATAAAATAAAAACTC
>NW_006262022.1:12427829-12454734 GCF_000493195.1 Citrus x clementina
TGATATATATATATATATATATATATATATATATATATATATATATATATATATATATATATATATATATATGTATATAGATTAGATAATATTATATTAAACTCAATTTTTCACGAGTAGTTATATTGTTTAAATGAGCATATTTAATAGAATAAGCAATTTTAACTCAGTGGATCTACAAAAGCATATGAAGAAGTAACGTATATATTTTATCACGAGTGAACCTGAATCTTTGATCATCTCGAGCTAATTTTTTATGAATTTATTTCAAATATTTGTGTTTATGTCTTAGTTCATATAATATATTGACATATAATGATTTTTTTCTCTGAATTGTACTTAAAATCTTAATATTGGTACAATATTTTCTATCCATCCTCAAGATCCTATTATCTTTTATTTCATATGCACCCTTCAAAATCCAATGATCCTTTAACTCCATCCTTCCATCTTTTATTTCATATACACCTTCACAATCCATTTATAGAAACCAATTCCTTGACAATTCAAGTGATAATACAATACAATTATTTGTTTCGTCGTCTTTTTTTTCCTCATTAATTTCAATTAAGAAATAAATATGGAAATGTTACCCAGTATTAGGCCAATGACTAAATGATATTGGAAATTCATTAATAAACTTAAATTAATAGAAACAAATTAAAATTTCATATTCTCAATATCATCAACAATATATTTTCCATGTTGAAGTATACTGAAAAACATAGTAAGTTTAACAACTTCTATTGTAAAACTAACTTCAACGACATATTGCAATAACTTTATAATCATTTATCCATCGACTAATACTTGACTCGATTCCCACAAACTTCTATTCTAATCTAGAAAAAGAAATTTAAAAACAAAATGTTAGTTTATTCAACAAATTAAAACCCAAAATAGCAACAAGTTAACCAAAAAAAAAAGAGCATGAACTCAAATCCTAAAAACAACAGCAAATCAACATCAAACAGCAGTAAATTAACATAAAAACAATTGCTGCAAATACCTTTAGAAACAGCAAAAAATGACAAAAAAAGGTAGAAAATCATACCTAAAAACAGTAGCGAAAGTTTTTTAAAAAATAGCAGCTAAATGACTAGTGTTGTGCAAATTTTAATGTACTCGCAAGCGCACAAATCTATTGTAGTATAGATCAATGGTGACGAGTGTCGATCCCACGAGGAGGTGGATTTTAATTATATGTAGAATTAATTTTGTAAATGGGTGGTTGAAATTGTGGTGGAAGTGATTTAAATTATCCTAAAATTGGAATTGAGATGGCGATAATAAATTCTAAAATGTACTAGACAAGAATATTATTATTTGTCGACGAGAAGTCAAAACATCCACAAAAACTAGAGGGGAAGAGAAAATAAATTTACCAAATTAAGCCCATAACACATGTTGAGACTTCACTTTCAACCCAAGCTTGAAAGAAAATTAGCCACTCATAATTGAACTAGGGGCAAAATGGGAATTTATTAAAATACGAAGAAAATACAAGATGGAGAAGCAATTACAGAAAATGGATCCCAAAAATGGATTCAGAGATATCAAATTAGGGGGGGAGGCCCCTTTTTATAGATACATAGAGTAAATCATGGCCATCGGATTAAAAACAGTTTGGACGCTCAGGATTGCGCCACGTCATCAGTCAACAGTACGTGATTTGACCACGCGGATGAACAGTAACACGGTTTGACCCGGGTGAACAGTGACGCGGTTTGGTTGAAAATAATCATGTGTGATGCATGTACCGTACGCGAGATTTTTCGTCCACTGATATGCTGCCACGTCACCATCAACAGTACATAAGAATTTTAGCCCAACAGGATCGTGACACCTCATCAGTCAATGCCACATCATCGGTCAATGCCACGTCATCGATCCGTCTATGTGAACAGTGTCGTGAACAGTAATGTAGACAGTACCGTACATGTAAACAATGTTATTTTTCATTTTATGCTTCTCCTAAGGTTTTCGACCGTCCTAAGTTCAAAAGTGATGTCTATTTTGCCATCTGATCTCTCGTTTATTGTGAAATGACTACGATGCCCCTAAAATACATAAAATACTTAATTAAAATAAAACACATGTAATTAAATCACAAGAAGGTTAAATACATAAAAGTAAGGGTTGTTAGTAAGACTTGAAATGTAAAATGACGGTTTTTGCCTTTATAAATATGTATTTTATAACACTCAACACACCCCCCAACCAGCTTATTGCTAGTCCCTAGCAAATAAAGCGAAAATAAAATTCAAATTCAAAATGATTTTTTTTTTTAGAAACACTTGTGTTTATTCAATCAGATTAATGATAGCAATAAAATAAAAGTATAAGCATTATCTCCAGTCTAAAGCAACATCACACCCACATCAACCATCCACATGAATCAGCCCAGTAGACTTTGTTATAGCTACTTTCAAGAATGACATGTCAAACCCCAAAATCTCACTGGAAGTAGTGACACTCTCACAAAGAAACTAAAACCAATAAAAATAGTCACTCCAATGAATGGTAATTGAGAGAGAAAATAATAAAGAAGTGATATCACATGCTCTCACCAAGATGAAATAAATATGCCCTCAGCTTAGAAATAATACGATCTCAAGTCAAATAAAAATGCTAGTCAACCCAATTTATTTATCCTTTTTTTTCTTTTATTTATTTTTATTATGCACCACTACATCTTTTTAGCCCACATAACTAGCTTCTACTTCAGATTATAGTTCCTTAAAATCAGGAAGGACTTTTATTAGGATGTAACATAGGCTAGGGACATGGTTAACAAAGAAGGGAAATAAAGAAAAACAAAGTGTATGTTTGAGAAAAATGCAGAGGAATTTTTTTTTTTTTTGGAAGTTGCAAGGTGGATTTCACCTATTATTGTTATTATTATTTTTTCAGCCATCTTCGACTCACAAGTTGGAAAATGTATATTTATAGAGGAGAAATTAAAAAGAAGAAAAATAAACATAAAAACATAATAAAGAAAAAGAAAATGTCTGAATTTTTTTTTTGTTTTTTAATTTTTTTTAAGCGATGAAGATGCTTTTCTAGAGTCACTACACTCCATATTCAGCCATCTTCAAAACAAAAAGTTAGCAATAATTAGTTTCTACAACAAAAAATTAGTAAAAACTTAACCAAAATTCCGCAATTGTCGACTATTCCCTCCCCCCAACCAGAACGAAACATTGTCCTCAATGTTTGAAAGGAAAGAAGTAGAGTTTAGAAGACATCACCTGGGTGGTGCAACACAGAAAATAATATTTACAAGCCGAGCGTTAAATCTAATTTGTACTTCTTACTGTGGCTACTGCTACCATCATTATTTAGATGCTCCAACACAAAGGTCCAGGGGTCTGGCTTCGGTCTATAAGCTTGTAATATATCAAGTAGCTCATTAGCAGTGTGAGCACAAATAAAGAGTTTTTTCGCATTAGAGGGAATGAAATAGTTTTTAATTGCATGGTTAAGAAATGCGATAAAGCCATCATAAAAGTTATTGACATTTAACAAACCGATGAGTTTCTAGTGGATGTGCAGATGGGCCCAAGATGCTAGTGTGATAAGTGCCTCTAGTGTTGCAAGATCTCCTGGAAGGAAAATAAAACCATCAGCATGATTAAGCATTTTAGTTATTCTTTCTTGCATACCTGAGACGACTAACTCTTCTCCAGTTGATGAGTCAGACGAACTGCCCAAACGTTTTAGGGCTCTTGGGATGATGCCTAATACTTGGCTTCCTCTGACAAAAGCTGCTTCAGAGACCATTTTTGATAACCCTCGGTTACCTCCTCCATACACCAAGTGTAATTTTCTCTCTGTTATACTTCGACCAAGATCGATGGCTGCCTCAACAAACTCTTTATGTTTGCCATAGGTAAATCCAGAAAGCACACAAATGTTCTTGAATTGTCTATTTGGAGTAGCTGCCATTGTGATACTTCTCAAAAAATAATTTGTGAGTGCTTGACAAAAAAAATCACATTTAAGAGTCTTGGTAACAGTGGGTCACAGTTGTGTATGAGGTAACATGTCAGTGTCAAATAATGCGTAAAGCACGTGGCTCGCGAGTCAAAAAAGAAACAGTAAAAAGGAAAAAGCAAACAGTAATAAGGAAAAAGCAAACAGTAATAAAATTATTAAAGACAATAATGCACACAATAAAACAATAGTGAAATAAAATAACAGTAAAGTGAAAGGATATTTATAGGTAGTTGCGACTGTGGCTCACATCTTCCTCTGGTTTTACGTCCAGAAATGGCTTAAACGCCCTCTATGGGTCGAGGATAGGCTTCCTATCCAGTTTTCTTATAAACTGGCTAACAGGGTCGTTTATAATCATATTCCCGAGACTATATTGTGCATGCTCTTTCTGGAATAATGGCCATAACTGGATAATCGCTCCTTGCACATATCCACTGGGATGCGTTTCAAGAGACAAAAGGATATCATCCAATGACTCCTTATTCAAGCCATCCCTAATGAATTGAATCTTATCTTCCCTGTTATCAGACACCATTCCTAAAGAATATCGGTTTTTATTGCAACTCACTCTGGCACACTTATGACAAGCAACAGAAATTCTTCGAGCTCGTCGTTTTCTTGCATAATTTCCTTTACCACAACCAGACATGTATGCAATAAATTTTGGAGGTAACTCACATGCCGATCGTACTTTAGCCTCGATTAACCAACGGATGTCAACAGGTATGTTATTCCTCATGAGTAATCGCATGCGTTCGGACCGAGCTTTATAGATCGTAAGGAGGGCATTCTGAGGAAGTGAAGGGAATAGCTTGTGAAGCTTCGCTAGAATCTCGTTTCAGTCTATACTTTCGCCTCAGAATATCAGTTATTATGGGAAACTGAAGTAACCGACTTGATTGTCACGGAGTACCGTTATCCGCCACTTCACTGGGGTAACAAACTAAAGCACACAAACAGAAAAACAAATTAAAACACATAAAGAAAATTAAAATCGTCCTCTTATTGAATTTACCTCAAGCTCCAACTGGATGTCGTAAACACTTCTCTCAATATCTCTGAGTTGGCTTTCTAGACCCTCAATATAAGATACTAACTTTGGTGGTTGTAGAGCCCAAATGCGATGTGTTTTACAAAATTGAATTTGCCTTTTGAGATGAGTTTTGACACGTTGAAGTGGTTTAAGAATGTTCAGGAGGAACGGTCTAAGTAAGGTACTCATGATTAAAAATGATAAGAGAAAACTTAATAGTGAAACAAACACACTTATGTAAAAATAATTTCAATTAGCAAAAGAATAATATAAAGAAAGAAAAAAAAATCAAATCAACGAAAAGAAAAAAAAATCAATTCAAATCTGGTGGGTCACTCAAATTTATTTCGGTGTCTTCTCCATGTGGTTGGTACTCTAGATATGGCTTTAATCTTTGACCATTAACTTTAAACGTGACACCGTTCTTTGGGTCCTTAATTTCAATTGCCCCATGTGGAAAAACAGTATGAACAATAAATGGGCCAGACCAACGAGAGCGTAAAAGCACTTTCTGACTTGGAGTGAAAGATTTTCTCATAATTTGCTTGTCATAGAAGACTTTCATTCGTTGCTTGTAAATCTTGGCATTTTTGTATGCGTCATTGCAAATTTATTCAAGTTCTGCCAGTTGTAATCTTCTTTCTGAGCTGGCTTGCTGCATGTCAAAGTTGAATTTCTTAATGGCCCAATACGCACGATGCTCGAGTTCCATAGGTAGGTGGCAAGCTTTTCCATACACTAACCTGTAGGGTGAATCCCAATCGGGGTCTTGAAAGCCGTTCTATATGCCCATAATGCATCATCAAGTCTTAATGACCAATCTTTTCTGTCCGGCCTCACCGTCTTTTCTAATATGTGCTTTATTTCTCGATTGGAGATCTCAACTTGGCCACTGGTTTGCGGATGATATGGGGTTGCCACTTTGTGTGTGATTGAATACTTTGTCAAAAGAGCTTTGAATACTTTGTTACAAAAGTGGGCACCACCATCACTGATTATTGCTCGAGGGAATCCAAAGCGTGAAACAATGTTGCTTTTAAAAAATGCTATCACCACCTTGTGATCATTAGTTCTACATGGAATTGCTTCTACCCATTTCGATACGTAGTCAACAGCAACAAATATGTATTGATGGCCAAAAGACGGGGGAAAGGGTCCCATGAAGTCGATACCCCATACATCAAAAATCTCAACCACTAAAATTGGATTTAATGGCATCATATTCCTTCGCTTAATGCTCCCCATTCGTTGACACCTATCACATGAAGAACAGAAAGTGTAAGCGTCTCGAAATATAGTTGGCCAATAGAAACCACATTGTAAAACTTTAGTTACTGTTTTCTTAGCACTGAAATGGCCTCCACAAGCTTGTTCATGGCAGAATGAAAGAATATTCTGAATTTCATTTTCTGGGACACATCGTCTAACAATTTGATCAGCACAATACTTGAACAAATACGGGTCATCCCAAAAGAAATTTTTTATCTCTATAAAGAATTTAGCCTTATCTTGCTTGGTCCAATGTTATGGAAGTTTACCTGTAACAAGATAATTAACTATATCAGCATACCAAGGTAATACTTCCACACTCATTAATTGTTCATCTGGAAATGACTCATTCAATATCAATGGCTCTGTAATTGTGTCAAAATGGAGATGAGAGAGGTGGTCTGCCACAACATTTTCTGTCCCTTTCTTATCTTTGAATTCCAAGTCAAATTCCTACAAAAGTAACACCCAACGAATTAGTCTAGCTTTTGCATCTTTCTTTGTGAGAAGATATTTAATAGCAGCATGATCTGTGAACACGATTATTTTACAACCAATGAGATAAGATCGAAATTTCTCTAATGCAAACACTACTGCTAGCATTTCTTTTTCAGTAGTTGAATAGTTCAACTGTGCATCATTCAATGTCATACTAGCATAGTAAAAAACGTGGAGAATTCGATCAACTCTTTGTCCTAATACTGCTCCTACTGCATAATCAGATGCATCACACATGAGCTCAAATGGTAAGCTCCAATTTGGGGGCTGAATGATGGGTGATGATGTCAACAACTGCTTTAGTTTTTCAAATGCCACAAGACATGAATCATCAAAGATAAAAGGTACATCCTTAGCAAGTAAATTGCATAAGGGTCTAGAAACTTTGCTAAAATCTTTAATGAAACGTCTATAGAAATCAGCATGCCCAAGGAAAGATCTTACTTCTCTGACTGTTTTGGGTGGAGGAAGATTAGAAATAAGATCCACCTTGGCTTTGTCAACCTCAATACCTTCGCTCGAAATGATGTGACCGAGAACAATACCTTGTTTTACCATAAAATGACACTTCTCCCAATTTAAGACCAAGGTCTTCTCGATACATCTCTGCAGAACTAGTGTTAGATGATGTAAACATTGATCAAACGAGTCACCAAAGATAGAAAAATCATCCATAAAGACTTCAAGAATCGTTCAACCATATCAGAAAAAATGCTCAACATGCATCGTTGAAATGTAGCAGGTGCATTACATAATCCAAATGGCATTCTCCTATATGCAAATGTGCCAAAAGGGCAAGTAAAAGTAGTTTTCTCTTCATCTTTTGGTGCTATGGGAATCTGATTATATCCTGAGTAGCCATCTAGAAAGCAATAAAATTCATGGCCTGCCAATCTATTAAGTATTTGATCGATAAATGGTAAAGGAAAATGGTATTTACGTGTGACAGAATTCAACTTTCTATAATCAATGCATACACGCCATCCTGTAGTCACTCTAGTGGGTATCAATTCATTATCAGCATTCGTAACTACTGTGACTCCTGATTTTTTGGGGACAACTTGTACAGGACTTACCCATGAACTATCAGAAATTGGGTAAATGATACATGCATCTAATAGCTTAAGGACTTTTGTTCTAACAACTTCTTTCATATTAGGATTTAACCGACGTTGCATTTCCCTAGTAGATTTAGCATTTTCATCAAGGTGAATGTAATGCATGCAGTCTACTGGATTTATACCTTTTATGTCTGCTATGGTCCATCCTAATGCTCCTTTGTGCTCTTTTAAAACATCCAACAACTTACCTTTTTGTTCGTAATTTAGGGATGATGAGATGATTACCGGTAGAGTACTTTCTTCTCCCAAAAATGCATATTCCAGAGTGTTGGATAATGGTTTGAGCTCGAGTTTCGGTGGTGATTTTGATGATGGGATGAGTTTCTTCTCTGATGGTGCTAGTTGTTCAACTCTTGACTTCCATTTATTAGTGTCCATAGATGGTGCTGAGTCAAGTAGGGCGTTGACCTCATCAACCGATCTGTCAATATCAAAATCAAAACCAAAGTGAGTTAAACATGTTTGTAAAGGATCATCACTAAGGTTTGAAAGAAAAGTGTCATCAACTAATGTTTCAATTAAATCCACATCAACAATTCCATCATCTGCATTGTGAAGTTGTTTGGCAATGTTGAAGATGTTCAGCTCTATAGTCATGTTGCCGAAGGACAACTACATATTTCCAGTCCTGCATTGAATGTGAGCATCCGCAGTTGCCAAGAAAGGTCAGCCTAGAATAATGGGGATGTGCTTCCTTGAATCCTGTATTGGTTGAGTATCAATTACAATGAAATCAACAGGAAAATAATACTTGTCTACCTGGATAAGCACGTCCTCCACAATACCACGAGGTATTTTCGTGGACCGATCTGCAAACTATAACACCACTGGAGTTGGGTGTAATTCTCTCAGTCCAAGTTTCATGAATACTAAATAAGGCAACAGATTTACACTAGCTCCTAAATCTAACAAAGCATTCTCAATTGTGTGGTTCCCTATACTACATGAGATAGTGGGGGAGCCTGGGTCTTTGCATTTTAAAGGAATTTTATGTTGGAGTATAGAACTAACGTTTTCTGTTAAAAATGCCTTCTTTTGAACATGCATATTTCTCTTTTTAGTACAAAGGTCTTTAAGAAACTTGGCATAAGATGGAACTTGTTTAATAGCATCAAGCAAAGGGATGTTAACACTTACCTGTTTGAAGATTTCAAGAATCTCACCTATGGATTTTCCCTTCTTGCCTTTAGCCAACCTCTGGGGGAATGGAGCTTTCAGAACATATTCTCATGGGTTGGTTTCTTCTTTCTCCTCCGATGATGAGTCCTCAACATTCACAGGTACAATTTGATTTTCTTTTGTCACCGACATCTCTACTTTGTTGTCGACTTCTTTTCCTTTTCGCAAGGTCATGACTGCTTTGACCTCTCTATGCTGTTGTAGTGAACTGGTACTTTCTTCATGTACTCCTTTAGGGTTAGGCACTAGTTGACTTAGAAATTTACCTTTCTCAACGGTCATTGCCAAGGTCTGAACTGAAGAAGCAAGTTGTCCCACCATCTTCTCAAGGCTTGAAACTGATTGAGCTTGTGAGTTGAAGCCTGCTCTCAACTCATTTCGTAGTCCATCAATGGTGCGGTTCTGTTGCTCAATCGTGGAGTGAGTAACATTCTTGAAATTCTGGAATGCATCCTCGCATGGTCTAGGTTGTGAGTAGTTCTGATTTTGATTGTATGGTCTAAATGGGGGCTGAGAGGCTTGAGGAATTGGTTGCATTGGTGGAGCTGGAGCTGCTGGTCCATTCTGTTGGAGTCATTGAGACCATGAAAAATTGGGGTGGTCTCTCCATCCAGGGTTATATGTGTTGGAGTATGGGTTGTAATTCGATGGTTTTCTCATTACACCTATGGCATTGGCTTGATCTGAGTATGAGTCATGGTCATATGGCTCTGTTGATTTAGCAGTCGATAACGATGCTATTTGTCGAGAGAGACCTTCAATTATCGCTTTGACTTCTTTAATTTCTGAACTTGACTCGCCAATGTGAACCTCATTTACTCCCTTAATTCTTCTAGTATTCCTAAGTGATCGACTCCATTGTTGGGAATTATCCGCTTGTCGCTGGAAGAATTCCCAAATTTCTGATGCACTTTTTGACATTAGCTCTCCTCCACTTGTTGCCACTAGCCATTCTTGCACATTTGGTAGTAATCCCTCCAAAAAGTATTGGCATTGGTGCCATTTCTCGTACCCATGATGTGGACACTTCAAGAGTAGCCCATTGAATCGCTCCCATGTTTCGAAAAATTGCTCGTCTTCTCTCTGTGTAAACTCTGAAATTTCCCTGCGAATAGCATTGGTTTTATGCACTGGGAAATATTTATTCAAAAATTTAGTTACCATTTGTTCCCATGATGCAATGCTATTAGCAAGCAATGTATTAAGCCATGAACGAGCTCTATCTTTTAAAGAAAATGGGAATAATCTGAGTTTAACATCATCGTCTGAAAAATTCTCGTATTTAAAAGTTTGACAAATAGCATGAAAATCATTCAGATGATTATATGGGTCCTCATTTTCTAGGCCAGAAAATGTGGGGAGACAATTTAGCACACTAGGTTTTAGTTCAAAGCTCCTAGCAGCTACATTTGGGTATCTTATGCATGATGTGCTCAAATTAGCTAAAGGACTGAAGTAGTCCTTAAATGGCCTCTCCTGTGGTTGCAAATCCATTTTATTTTTAATTTGTTTGTGTGTGTGAAGTGTTTTTTCTAGTTCAAGGTCTATAGATTCAAGATTAGGTAATAATGACTTACGACCATGCATGCAAAACAAATAAAATGAAAATAAAGATGGGAGCAAAACAAATAAAAATAAAGAAGAGAGAGAAATTACGATACTAACCTTATCGCGCTATTACAATCTTACTATAAAAATACACAGAAAAAAATACGTGAAATAAATTAACTAAGAATAAATTAATAAGATAAACAAAAAAAATTACAAAGAAAAATAAATTTAAAATTAAATTACAGAATTTTAAAGAAAAGAAAAAGAAAGAAATACTAACCTTTAAATGTAAATTCACTTTTTTTTTCTTTTTTTTAATAAAAAAATTACAAGAAAACAATTAAAAGAAATTATTCACAAAAATTAATTCTATGAATTAAAATTATTTACCTCCCCGGCAGCGGCGCCAAAAACTTGTTGTACAAATTTTAATGTACTCGCAAGCGCACGAATCTATTGTAGTATAGATCAATGGTGACGAGTGTCGATCCCATGAGGAGGTGGATTTTAATTATATGTAGAATTAATTTTGTAAATGGGTGGTTGAAATTGTGGTGGAAGTGATTTAAATTATCCTAAAATTGGAATTGAGATGGTGATAATAAATTCTAAAATTGGAATTGCAATGGCGAGAATAAATTGAAGCGAAATCTATTGAAATAACGTACTTGGGTATCTGGATCCGTATTAACATGCATCATGGGCTAAATAATCCGTATTAATGCCAATTAAATCATGAGGGGGGAATTCATACCTCATGAACCACGCTCTAATCAATATGGTGCTAAGGGCTTATCGTGCCAAATAATAATAATCTTGTACTAGAGGGCCGTTGAAACCAAGGCGGTACTAGACAAGAATATTATTATTTGTCGACGATAAGTCAAAACATCCACAAAAACTAGAGGGGAAGAGGAAATAAATTTACCAAATTAAGCCCATGACACATGTTGAGACTTCACCTTCAACCCAAGCTTGAAAGAAAATTAGCCACTCATAATTGAACTAAGGACAAAATGGAAATTTATTAAAATATGAAGAAAATACAAGATGAAGAAGGAATTACAGAAAATGGATCCCAAAAATGGATTCAGAGATATCAAATTAGGGGGGAGGCCCCCTTTTTATAGATACATGGAGTAAATCATGACCATCGGATTAAAAACAGTTTGGACACTCAGGATTGCGCCACGTCATCAGTCAACAGTATGCGGTTTGACCCGGATGAACAGTAACACGGTTTGACCCGAGTGAACAGTGACGCGGTTTGGTTGAAAATAATCCTGTGTGATGCATGTGCCGTACGCGAGATTTTTCGTCCACTGATATACTGCCACGTCACCATCAACAGTACATAAGAATTTTAGCCCAATAGGATCATGCCACATCATCAGTCAATGCCACGTCATCGATCCGTCTATGTGAACAGTGTCGTGAACAGTAACGTAAACAGTACCGTACACGTGAATAGTACCGTACATGTGAACAGTGTCATTTTTCCTTTTATGCTCCTCCTAAGGTTTTCGACTGTCCTGAGTTCAAAAGTGATGTCCGTTTTGCCATCTGATCTCTCGTTTATCGTGAAATGACTACGATGCCCCTAAAATACATAAAATACTTAATTAAAATAAAACACATGGAATTAAATCACAAGAAGGTTAAATACATAAAAGTAAGGGTTGTTAGTAAGACTTGAAATGTAAAATGACGGTTTTCTCCTTTATAAATATGCATTTTCTAATACTCAACAGCTAGTTGTCAAATCTTTGGCACAATAGAATAAACCAACTTAGAAGCCAATAATAGCAAAAATGCCAAAAACTGATAGCAAATCAACACAGACAAATATCATATTAAACCACCAATAGTAACAAAAAAACAACAAAATAAGGAACCTGAAATAACAGAAAATCAAAAATCAAAGACAACGCCATTAGCCAACTGATCGTATCCACGATTAGAGTCATCAACAAAGCCATCAAAATTCAAAAAACTAGAAACCAATGGGGCATAGATCCAAAACAGTCAACTTTACAATTTGGTAATAAAATATACATTAAACTGTGAGTTTATATATGATTTAATCAATCCAAAAAAAATTATTCAGATCTTCAACAATATTCACCAATTATATCATCATGAAATATAAACTGTGTTTGCTTTTTCCTAATCCAAAACTGCAAGATCCTTACAAATGCTAAAACTGATTTTATGTGTCCTATATCTTTTAAAACAAAAATAGGAATACAAATTAGGCAGGCATAATTGAAGATACAATTTTAAAAATAATGTTTACTACACGATACACATTCAAATTATATTTTTGTTTAAAATTTTTTTATAATGCTAGCTTATCTTATATAGTGTTAGAACGTATGTACATTTAGCAGCAAATGTGAGTCTTGACATAGTAGTTGCATGTTCACTAAGCGGCAACTGGAATAAGAATTAAGGAATAAAAAAAATGATATGTTTACTTGTCTAAATGAGAGGCATAATTGTAATCAAATGGTGGGTCCCACAAAAAAATTAGAAATGATTAATAGAGTTTCCATTCTTATAAGAGGTCCAACTACCTTCCATCCACTAGAAGGTATAACTTATTTTATCATCCAGTGTTGTAGCAATTGGATATTTGAGATGTTGATCTAATGACTATTTTTTTGCAACGTGAAATTGAATTTCAATTGACGACCATTTCAATGGACTATGCAAGAGAAAATTATGTACAAAAACCCTAATTTTTCCCTTTCATCCGCTGCCGCTACCACCACCCATAACCCTTTACTATCATCATCACCATCTCAATCCTTAGCCGTAATCCAAAAACTATAACAACCACCGTGACTGCCATTACAACCACCACCATCAGCGCCACTCACAAACCCTAGCCATCACTACAAACATTCACAAACTTTAACCACCTTTGTCGGTTCACCAAGCTTAACCTATGTTGCCGCCGCCTGCCAATCATCCACAACACCTAACCACCGTCACCAACAAACCTTAGCTCCCGCCTTCTATAAGCAAGCCCCACCACCACAACCACAGACACACAGAGCCACACTAACCTATCATACTATTGTAATAGAGGCTAGGATGTAGACAAGATTCGGCCGAGAAGGGATGTTTTCCTTCTCCGGCTGGCTTTTTTTTTTGTCTTTTTTTGTTTTTTAATTATTATGTTACTTTTTGTTTTTTTTTTCTTTTATTTTGTCTATATTTTGGTTGTTAGATTGTTTCTGTTGTCATTGCTGGAGGTGGTGGAGTTGAAGCTCGTGTTGATAATGCTGATGTTGGTGTCCTTTTAATTGTGATTTTTTTACTGGACAAACTAGTCATCTTCTTTCATTACATGTCCTTTTACAACATGTTGGATTTTACTACTTTTAATCCAAGGGTTAGATTAAAATAAGACAAAAGAAAAGGTACCTTCCTACGGGTGGAAGTTAGTTTCGACCTCTTATGAGGGAGGTAGGAATAATTAATACTCTTCCTTAGAGTGACCATATATACTATCTCATTTATAAGTATAATGGTTTGTTTACTAATCAGTAATTAGAATGAGGTGGAATCAGAATAAGTTGGAATCAAAAAGAGGAATGCGAATTAGAATAAATTATTTACTTTAACTATAGGAATCAAAATCGAAATGAGCTGGATTGTCGTTGATGTATTTACTTTACCCTATAATCGAAATGAATTTTTGTAAATTACTAAAATACCCTTAGTCTATTATTGCCATTGGTTTATTATTTATTATATGATTATGAATATTATTATTAAAAAAATTATTGTTAAAATTATAATAGTTATAATGATAATTATAATTAGACTTTTTCTCTTTTTTTATTATTTTCTCTCTCTTCTTTTCTTCTTCTTCTTCGCTGTTTTCTTTTTCTCTCTTTTGCAAATTCTTTGATACTTCTTCATCATTAATCATGTCAATTTCATCTTCTTCATCGACGACAAATCATCATCATAATTATCTTGTTCTTCCTCTTGTCAATTTCGTTTCTTCTTCGTCATCAACATCACAATTTAGTTTCATCTTTATCATCGTCATCACAATCGCATCATCTTCATCATCATAATCACAATTACATCATCAATAATAACCATCATCATCATCAATCATCAACATTATTATCCCAAAAAATCATCAATGTCAATAGTCTTACCATCAATAATCATCATCATCGATTGGTTCTTTTATGACGATGGATAAGCTAACCATGACAGCGAATATAAATCTGACTAATGACAAGCGACGAACATGGGTTGCAATCAATGATGAATCCGACTAGTGACAAGCTACTCAATTGGCGAAGGTGCTGCAGCCAATTGTTTCTTTAGTTCTGGTTGATAGAGCCAATTTTGTGGCTTTTTTCTCCTTTTTTAGTTTTTATTGCAAAGAGGGTATTTTGGGAAAATTATAAATATAATGGGATGGTTTTGTCTCTCAGTGGTATGAGGTTCTAATTCCCAATCCTCTACCTAATTCAAAACCCCAGTAATCAAACCTGATCTTGTGTGGACATATAATGGGATGGTTTTATCTTTATTCATGTTCTCACCCTCAGTTTTAACAAGTAAACAAATTATTAATTCCCTTTCCTTTATTTCGATTCCCCTTATTGTATAGTAAACACTCCATAAGACTTTGAACTTTAGGTCTCTAGTCAAATGACAACCAAGATAAAAAAAAAGGATTAAAATAGTCTCTGAAACTAAGCTCAAGACTAATTCATCTTTTGTTTCATTATCTTCATCTTGTTTATTGTAATTACGCTAATTCTGTAACAGCTATATTGACTTACTTACATTTCTACCAATTTATTTATTCCTTGGCACTTTTTTATTCTTCCATGAGTGAAGCTAACGAAAACCTACACATTCACTTTATTAGACGAATTATATGAAAAAGGATATTAAATTGACGTGCATTTAAATAACTTTATGTCATAATCTAACAACAATGATTCCGTATCTAACATTTATATTTACGCAATTTACATTTCGGCTCTTTGCAAGCTTATTATCATGTTAATGCTCTTTCTTATTTATTAATTTTTATTTACCTCCTTATTTATTAATTCTTATTTACATTTTGGCTCTTTCCAAGCTTATTATCATGTTAATGCTCCCTCTTATTTATTAATTCTTATTTACCTAGAAAACAAGATCAATAAAAGGCTTTATACATTTAATATCACCCCCAACAAACTCCATGACTCCATTATTAACTCACAAGTGTTTTGGCACATGTATCTTTGAGCTACCGGAAAATATAAAGGGAAGAAAGAGTGCACATAATGATAAAACTGCTTTCCCACTTTAAAGAACATTCATCTTTTTAATTTGTTTGTATTACACAAAATCAGAGTAATAGATAGAAATTGGACTTTAATATGGAGGAAAAATTTTCCTAGGCAAATAAGGAGGAAAAGTTCCATGATAACAATCATTTAGAATAGTTCATTTTTTTTCTACACTAACAAGAAAATTTTCCTAATAATATTCTTCTGAAATATTTCATTTTTTAGTACGCCAACAAGGGGGAAAGGTTCCCCAGTAATATTCCTCCAGAATAGTTCATTTTTTACTATGCCAATAAGAAGGAAAAGTTCCCTAACAATATTCCTTCAGAGAATAATTCACTTTCCTTAAGTTAAACAGGAGGAAATTTTTCCTTAGATCAATAAGCAGAAAAACATTCTTAAGCAGCAAGGAGGAAAAGTACCGTAATCATAATCCTCCTGAATAATTCACTTTCTCTAGGCCAACAAAAAGGAGAAGTTTCATAGTAATATTCCTATAAATACTTTACTTCTCCCTACGCAAATAACCCTAACAAAATTCCTTCGAAAACACTAACAAGGAGAATTTCCCTAACAATATTCTTTCGGAGAATAATTTACTGTTCCTTAAGCTAGCAGGGAGGAAAATTTTGTCTAGGCCAACAAAGAGGAAAAATTTTCTTAGGTCAACAAGGAGAAAAAGTTCCGTAAAATAATCCTCCAAAAAAATTCATTTTGTCCTAGGCCAACAAAGAGGAAACGTTTCCCGGTAATATTCTTCTAGAATAGTCTTTTTCATGAGCCAACATGGAGTAAAGTTCCCTAATAATATTCTTTTAGAATAGTTCACTACTCCCCAGGCCAACATGAGGTAAAGCTTCCATAGATCAACTAGGAGAAAAAGTTCCTTGATAACATTCTTCCGAATAATTCACTTTTCCCTACTCCAAGAAGGAGGAAATTTCCTAATAACATTCTTCTGGAATCACTCCTTTTCGAAATTGATCCAAGAAATAATTTAAATTCTTCTGAAACTTCAATTTAGAGAATAGTTCAATTTCCCTACGCCAGTAAAGAGGAAAATTTCCTTAATCATATTCCTCTGAAATATTTCACTTTTCATTGCATCAACAAGGAGGAGAAGTTCTATGATATTATTCCTCTGGAATTACTCATTTTTTCTCCATGCCAACAAATAGGAAAAACTAACCTAGGATAGCAAAGAAGAAAAGTTTTCTAATAATATTTCTCTAGAATAATTTATTTTTTCTTATGTTAACAAGGAGGAACATTGCTAGTAGTATTTTTCTAGGATAGTTCACTTTTCAATATACCATCAAGAAGAAAAACTTTTCTTACACCAATAACGAGTAAAAGCTCCCCAATAATATTCTTTTGAAATATTTTACTTTTTTCTACACAAACAGGGAGGAAAAGTCCCTTGATAAAATTCCTTCGGGATAGCTCAATTTTCCCTACGCCAACGAGGAGAAAAAAGTTTCCTAACAATATTTCTTTGGAATAGATAACTATTTCTTATGCCAACAAGGAGGAAAAGTTTCCCACTACCATTTTCTCTGAAATAGTTCACTTTTTCTTAAGCCAATAAGGAAGAAAAGATTTCTTAATAGAAATGGCAATTTACCAGGTCGAGTCCGAGCCTAACTCGATAAGATAAGCAAAGGGCCCAATCTCCAAAAAAAATCCGAATATCAAACTTTCAAGGCGACCCCGGGTCAATTCAGGGTCGGACTTAGGCTTTATCCGAGCCCGACCAAATTTTTTTAATTTTTTAATATTTAAATAATTTAAATTTTGCTCCCCTAACATATTTAAATTTAAAAACTTAAAAACTTGTTTAAAATAGTATAAATATAAAAATTACTCTATTCAACATCTCAACTATAAATTATACAAATAACTAAACATAAAACAAATAATTTTCTTTACAGAGATAAAACACCTTCCTGAGCCCTTCTTTTGTTTCCGTTTTTTGATGAAACAGTATTTCCTTCCTTTGTAGGGTTTCCAGGGCTGTTTTTCTTTTCTCCGTTTGCCAGTATTGCAAGAGCACATTTTTTCTGTATGTTGGCAACCAAATTTGTTTGGTTCCTCACTACAGAATTTTTGCAGAGAGGATTTCTCAATCTGCTTCATGTGCTTTTGTAAGTCTTGAGATCGGCAATGACTCTGGATTAGCTCCATCTACATTTGATAGAGTTGAGCTAGGCTGAGCTGTGCTAGATCAACAATTGCATCAGCTTTGAATTTTGCCTCCATCATTTCTGCAACTGGTCCTGGCATGTTCTGCACGAACGTTCTGTGGATGGTGTCTGATGTTTTGTCAAAGGTATAGTACAACATTTCTTGCTCCAGGTAGTATTCTTCCATCTTTCGAACATCACAGCATTTATTTTGGAGAAATTGCTTTTCTGCAACTTCTTCTTCTCTTATGAACTGGCCTAGAAAATCTAATGATAGATTCTCCAGAAGGCTTCCACAAGGGTCATCCCTGCTGAGTATGTGTTGTCTTTATTCTCTTGTGAGTTTTCGTCCCCACCATAGTCTTAACGAACCGACGAACCCTGCTATCAGCCTTAGAGCTGCTGATCTTCTGCTCAACTGGGGGGCTCTTTGACATTCGCCTTCGTACCAAGCTACCATTTGCTCAAAGTAAGCCAATCTTTCCTTTGGCTTCATTCCGTCAACGTTCCAAAACATTTTCCCAGTTGTTGAGTGCCCAAGTTGTACTCGGGTTTCCCATTCTTCTCCTTGAGACACCTCATCAATATGTGGTGCCTGATCTGCTGGATTAGCTAAAGATTCTACTCCAGATGCTGCTGGTTGAGCAGTAAATTCTGGGGCAGTGAACTGCATTGTTCCTGATGGATTCTGGGTTGGTACTTGTCTGCTAGGATCAGAAGTTTGACCCTATTCTTGTGTTGATGTGGTAAATCTTGCTCGGGTATCCACATAGAATGGATTTGCAGGATTGACTCTTTGCATGAGAATTGGTATAGGAGGGGGCTGGTTTATAGTATCATCAGAAGAGATACTTGTCTCATCTTCAGTATCATCTTCTTCGTCCCACCCTGTAGCCTTCTGAGGCCATGGATATTGAGGAGGAGGAGCATAGCTTTTCCAAAATGCCTTTTGACAATTTCCAGATGCATTTTCCTCCCAGATGTGCCATGGTTTTGTGGGTTTGCTCTTCTAGTGTCTGGACACCTTCTTCTTGGTGTAGCTTTCCCTCGTTCTTTCCATTTCATCTTCATCTGCAGCTCCTGTCATGACAATCATGTTTATGGATCTGGCAGCATTGTCATGCAGTTGTGAAAACTGTTGGATAGTCATCTTATGCTGTTTTCTGGTCTTCTTTAACTGTTTTCTTATCACAGCTAAGTCAGCAAGAATTTGCTGTTGAGTGACCATGATGTCTCTCAGAGTCTGGTTTTGCTCCACAGCATTGATGTTTGACCAGTTGACTGCCTTTTCGATCGGACCAAACTCAGTTGGGTTACTTTTCTGTATTACCCATTTGGCCGCGTACATACCACCAGGGATATCCTTGATAAATTCATTGTCAAGGTCTGGGGTAGTAATCATGTTTACTGGACCTATAATTCTGCAAGAGGTAGTTCTCCTTGGCATATGTGTGCACAATGAGGGATGCTTTCCTTCAAGCTGGCACTTTTCACATGGATAGAGGGCTTTGGTCTCTGTAGGAAAAGAGACTGACACCCTTCCTTCTTGCAATCTACTAATCTTTGGGACCTCATGGATCTGTTAAGGCCTGTTGTTTTTTTCATACTTATTGATCCATTGTGGTGGAAAAATGAGATGGTTTTGCCTATAAGTCCTGAGTTGAAAGACTCTGCCATCACCAGCAAGGAATCTGGTAATAGGCCTTCCAAAGTTGCTCATAGAGAACATATGTGTTTGGACTTTAGAGGTGATGGAGTGGTAAATCGCCAAGGCAGACTCATCAGGCTTCATGGTTAACCCATTGACCTGAATCAATACTTTAATGGCGTCTGTGAGGGATGGCTTGTGTATGTCAAGGGTGAAGTTTGGTTCGACTTGGAGAACAACATGGCCTTGGTTGAGTCCTGCTTCAACAATAGTAATCAAGGCTTTCTCAAAGGTTTTCCATCTAGTATCTAGAATAGCAATAAAGCATGTAACGTCTTTTCCAGCTAGGAACAAAGGTTGTATTCCTATCTGGATGGCTCCAAGGTGTAAACCCTTGTATATGTGTGCACAACTTGTACCTTGTAACCTCGTTGGTAGAGATTATAGGAAGGTACGTTTCTTTCGAACTAGAAAAGATGGACTGGACAATGATTTCTGAGGATTTTTATATGGTTTTTAGTGCAGAATTTGAACAAAGTGAGAAAATCCCATCTTGTACACGGGCCTTCGCATTCCAGGCTAAAACCCATAAGCCGGCTGCGACTGGGGCCTTCCTCCATAACCCGACCCAGTAAGACTCAACCAAGGCCATGTTGTTCTCCAAGTCGAACCAAATGGAACGTTGACGGAATGAAGCCAAGAGAAAGATTGGCTTACTTTGAGAGGTACAAGTTGCAGGGATACAAGGGTTTACACCTTGGAGCCATCCAGATAGGAATACAACCTTTGTTGATTGGCTTACTTTGAGAAAATGGTAGCTTGGTACGAAGGCGAATGTCAAAGAGCCCCCCAGAAATTTAGAGAATCTTCTTATAAGAAACCCCAGAGGCCTTACAAGAAGCCCAACTTCTCTAAGAAAAAAGAATTTAAACCTAAACACAAAGCCCTTTTCAACTAGAAAGAAGCCATATGCCATAAGTGTGGTATAAAAGGCCATACTACAAAGTATTGCAGAATGAATCGAAAGCTTCATGAACTTGGCCTTGATGAAGAAATCCTCTCCAAAGTTGCCCCTCTTCTTATAGAGTCTTCTGACTCTGAGTCTTTCATGTCGGGAGATAGTAGTCCCCTTCAGGTCGATGAGCTTATTGACTCAGATACCTCTGCATCTAGCAGTAGTGATTCTGAAACAGACTTTTATTTAAAGAAAATCAATGTTTTGACTAAAGACCAAGAAATCTTTCTTGAGCTCGTAAAACATATTTCTGATCCAAATCTTCAAAAAGAATATCTTGATAAGCTTTTGAAAACCCTAGATTTTAATAAAGCAGAGACTTCCAAAGTTCCAATTGTTAAAAAGAGTTCTTATGATCTTACTGAGATTTTGGATAAGAAGAAAACAAAGAAAACTATCCCCAACATTCAATACCTCCAAAAGGAGATCAAAGAAATCAAATCTAAGATTAGAGAATTAAAAGAAAAACAAAAAGGTGATTATGAAATTATCCAACTTCTTTTACAAAAACAATTACAGGATAAATCGGATAATGAATCCAATTCTGATGATGGTGATAACAATGATCAAAGCTTAGAAAACATTGAATCTGTACCCAATGATTTTCTATTTGTTTTAAAACAAATCACCATGAGAAAATATTTAATTAAAATCACTTTAATTTTTTCTGATGATTTTGCAATTGACGCCATTGCCCTTTTTGACACTGGTGCCGATTTGAATTGCATAAGAGAGGACATTGTCCCCAAGAGATTTCATGAGAAAACAAAAGAAATAGGATCGAAGGATGGATGTGCTTACGTTGGATTTCGATTATTAAAAACTCAAAATAAACAATTGCTCGAATTGGGTCGGCTTTATCAAATTTTAGAATATTTTACCAAATTTAAATTAAATAACTTTGCTTTGGATCGCGGTTGGTCAATATTTTAATAATTAAAACGGTACGTGGCGTTTGGTTCCCTGGTCAATGCTCGAATCAAAGCCGAGCCTATAGGATCCAGATCTGACTTACAACAGATCAATAATCCGCATGTCCAGATTTTCCAGCCGATATACCACTTTAATTTTGCTTTACCGAGTAATTATTAGATTTTTTAAACGAGGTTGATCAAATTTTTAAAGATTCTTTACCAATTATTTATTAAATTCTTTAGCAAACCTAGCAACAAACATGCATCTAAAAGGCTTGGGTGCATACACAGTACCAGATCTGGTTCCCAGAAATGGTGCTCTGAGGGAAAGGAGGGAGAAAAGAAGATTTATAACTGAGGATTGAGATCTGGTCTCGTTACCTCAGAGGAACGTAGCAGTTTTAAAGCATATCTGATACAGATCAGTCTGTAGAGGATGCATAAAGTTAAATTGCTTTAAAGTAAATTGCTGAAATTAAAGTACAGAAATTTAAACATGCATGCAAAGCTTTAAATAAAATTACAAATGCTTTAATGCTTTAAAATAAATTGAAAATAAAATGCTTACATTGATTGATTTTTCTTTGTAAAGAAGAAAGGGAAATTAATTGTGAAGGTAAGGAACTATTCTGTGAACAGAAAAATTTCCTTGAACCCTTCGGATTCCTGATTCCCAAAGAGAGAGAGAGAAGAGAAGAAAGAAGAGAGAGAAGCTCTAAACTTAGAAATGAAAAACCTGAGGAGTCTTAGTCTTCCTCTCGATTTTTATACAAATTGAAAATTTTTAAACTGTAGACTGTAGCAGAGCTGTAGCATACAGTAATCTTTGGAAGTCATCACTGTTCACTGTAGCGGAGCTTGAGGAAACAGTAACCTTTGGATCGTATCTTTGAATAGTAGGTTCTTTGTACAATAGTTGAAATACTATACGGGTGAAGAGACATGTGCGCTCTCACTTGTGTCCAAAGGACCACCCGAAGATACAAAAGAAAATACAGAAAATTACTCTTTTTTTTTAACATACATAAATGTAAAACTCTAATGCTTTATAGGGGAGAAAATGCCGAAGCAATCGTCTTCATTTTCATCACCAAGGGAAATAAAGGGCTCTTCGTCTCCGGAGGTGCTTGAAGAGGAACTTGCAACAAACGTTTCAGACCGTGTGCCAAAAAGCTATTGCATCACTTTAAAATACTCTTCTTCAGTTTTGGCACTGGCTAAAAGAGATTGGGCTTTGGATTTTTGGGTAAAGAATGTTTGCTGAGCTTTAGAATTTTTAATGGTGGGTTGGAGAAATCCTTTGGCAGAGAGCCAATTTCGAACTAAGGCTTCAGTCAATTTTGACTGTTCATCGAACTTTGACCACCATTTTACTTTAAATGTTCTTTGTAATATAAGCTGGGTTTCTTGGGTGTGATACCTGAGATTCCACATCCATACCCATGGGAGGAAGAAATTTGTACAGAAACAGAGAAAGGGGGGAAACCTTTTCTCGGATTCAGAGGGAGTATAATGGGCTTTAAACAAATTTAAACAGTAGATTGCATTTGGTGTTAGGATATCGGGAATTGGGCCAAAATGGTTCCACCATTGTTTAAACCAATTGGGAAGGCTTTGGACAGTTATTTTTGAATTAAAGAAAAATAACCATGAATGGGATTTCTTTGGGTTTTGAATAAAAAATGTGTTGAACCAAGCTTGTTGGTAATCCCAGTAGGAGAAAACCAAACAGTGCGGTAAACGCATTTGGAAATTGGAGGGAAAACGTTTCTGATTATGGAGTAAGTCACCCCATTGTTTTGGGCTTAAAACTTTTAAGATGGTGGCTGTAGAATAGGCCGGATCAGAATGGGTTTCACTGAGAAAGAAATGTTTAAATTTCACAGACTCAGTGGCTTCTAAAATACTTTGATAATAAGACTGGGGTTTTGTTAAATCCCAAGGTTTAAAAAATCAGCCTTTAGGAAAAAACTTTAAAATTGCTTGGAAAGGATTAGTGTGGTAAAAACCATCTTCCATTGTTGAAACATTTTGGAAATGAGTTTTATCATACCAATCGGAGGTTTTCTTTAAAGAGGTTGGCTGGGAAAGTACAATCTGAGTAGATGAACTTTCACCAGACAAAACAACATTTTGGCTTTGGGAAAGAGGTTTTGAAATCTCTTTAGAGGTTTGCTTTTCTTCCTCAGGGATTTGAGAAAGGGCTTTAGATTTTGAAATGCCTTGTAAGGCAAGCATAAGCTAAGGGGATTTTGTAATGGATTCCATCCACTCTTTTACTTGTTGTTCAAAGGAGATGGCTTTGTATTGGGTTTCTTGTTGTTCTTTGACCATTTCAATCCAGGATTTAATGGGCATAGCGGAAGAAAGTAATTTTTCTTTAGAGGGAGTAGATTGAGGTTCTTTGGGGGTTTTTGTAGGTTCGGCATCTTTAAGAACAGCTTTACCTTTGTCTCTTTTCTTCGGCGGCATTATCTGTTTTGCAAAAATTCTTTGGTTAGAAAATTAGGAATAAAATTTGTATCACCTTTAATAAACTCAATATCGAAATCAAAAACACTTAAAATGGCTTGCCATCGTGCAAAAATTTGTTTTGATGCAATGTTTTGAACATCTTTTACTAAAACATGTTTTGCAGCTTTGCAATCGATTCTAAGTAGAAATTTTTGATTTAATAAATCATGTTGGAATTTTGAAATGCATAAAACAATGGAAAGAATTTCTTTTTTAATGGTTGAATAATTTTTTTGGCATTCATTCCAATGTGCAGAAACATATTGAACTATCTGTTCCTTATCATTATCTTTTTGCTTTAATATGCCTCCATAACCTAAATCTGATGCATCAGTTTCAACAATTTTAGGTAATGCAGAATTTGCAAGAAATAAACATGGGATGCTTTTTACGGAATTCTTTATAAGTCTAACTACTTTAGTATGCTCATCGGTCCAGGCAACAGGATTCTTCTTTAGCCTGTCATCCAAAGGTTTGGACATCCTATTGATATTAGGATAGAAATCAAGAACATAATTTAGACTTCCTAGAAATCTTTGCAATTGAGTTTTATCAAGGATTTTATCAGGAAACTTGTCTGCAAAGACAAGAGAACGCTCAATAGGGGTAATGGTTCCTTTGGAAATATGGTGACCTAAGAACCTGATCTTGGTTTGAAATAAAGAGACTTTAGACTTAGAGATTGCTAAACCAGCTTTTCTGGTAGCAAGGTAAAAGGTCTTTAGATGTTTAAAATGTTGGTCGATGGTTTGAGAGAAAATCAAAACATCATCGATATAAACAATGCAAAATTCAGAATAAGGGTTATAAATATCATTTATAATTCTTTGGAATTCTGAAGGTGCATTTTTCAAACCAAATGGCATAACAGTCCACTCGTACTGTCCAAAAGGAACAGTAAAAGCAGTTTTGTAACAGTCTTTTGGATGAATTTGAATTTGCCAAAAACCTGATTTCATGTCAAATTTTGAAAATATGAAAGCAGAATGCAGTTTTTGAAGCAAATCCTTTTTGTTAGGTATTGGGTACCTAATCCATTTCAATGCTTTATTAAGGGGCTTATAATTTATGACTAGTCTTGGTGTTCCTCTTTCAATTTCAGAATTTTTGTTTATATAGAAAGCAGCACAAGACCATGGGGGTCTAGATTTTAAAATGAGTCCTTTAGACTTCAAGTCTTTTATTTCAGTTCTACAATGTTGTTCCAAATCCATATTCATTTGGATTGGACGAGCTTTAGTAGGTATCTGTTTTTCATCTAAAGAATTCTCATAAGGCAAATCTACCAAATGTTGTTTCCTATTCCAAAAAGCTGAAGGTAGATTGGCACAAATTTATTTCTCAATTAAATCTTTAAAATCAGAGATTTTCTTTTGGATGAAATCATTTTGTAATTGGTTTTCAATTCTTTTGAAACTTAAATCCTTTTGTAAAAACATTAAATCACTTTGTCTTGATCGGAGAAGATTGTTGATTTGATTCTGATAGACAGAACATGCTTTAACAATATTTAAATTTCTTATTTTTGGCTTTTCAATAAACGGGAAAACAAACCTTTTGTCTTTTGCTTTAAAAGATATACTATCATAATTGACAGTATGAGGAGTAATAAGATTTATAAAAGGGTTTCCTAAAATGACAGCATGGTGTATGTCATTTGTAAGAACAAAAGAAGTTTTAAATTCAAAACCATCGTTATGAATTGAAGCTTCAACTTTAGAATTTACATTAAGCTTTGAATTGTTGGCGGCAGAAAGTCTTTCTTTTTGTTTTCTCATGAAATCTCTTGGGGACAATGTCCTCTCTTATGCAATTCAAATCGGCACCAGTGTAAAAAAGGACAATGGCGTCAATTGCAAAATCATCAGAAAAAATTAAAGTGATTTTAATCAAATATTTTCTCATGGTGATTTGTTTTAAAACAAATAGAAAATCATTGGGTACAGATTCAATGTTTTCTAAGCTTTGATCATTGTTATCACCATCATCAAAATTGGATTCATTATCCGATTTATCCTGTAATTGTTTTTGTAAAAGAAGTTGGATAATTTCATAATCACCTTTTTGTTTTTCTTTTAATTCTCTAATCTTAGATTTGATTTCTTTGATCTCCTTTTGGAGGTATTGAATGTTGGGGATAGTTTTCTTTGTTTTCTTCTTATCCAAAATCTCAGTAAGATCATAAGAACTCTTTTTAACAATTGGAACTTTGGAAGTCTCTGCTTTATTAAAATCTAGGGTTTTCAAAAGCTTATCAAGATATTCTTTTTAAAGATTTGGATCAGAAATATGTTTTACGAGCTCAAGAAAAGTTTCTTGGTCTTTAGTCAAAACAGTGATTTTCTTTAAATAAAAATCTGTTTCAGAATCACTACTGCTAGATGCAGAGGTATTTGAGTCAATAAGCTCATCGACCTGAAGGGGATCACTATCTCCCGACATGGAAGACTCAGAGTCAGAAGACTCTATAAGAAGAGGGGCAACTTTGGAGAGGATTTCTTCATCAAGGCCAAGTTCATGAAGCTTTCGATTCATTCTGCAATACTTTGCAGTATGGCCTTTTATACCGCTTTTTTGGCGGGGGGATTAAAAGGGGCCCCCCAAAAAAGGTAAAAAAATTTTTTTTTTTTTTTAAAAATAAAAAAAGCCTTTCAAAAATT
>NW_006262022.1:12454856-12584872 GCF_000493195.1 Citrus x clementina
GAAAAACAGATACCTACTAAAGCTCGTCCAATCCAAATGAATATGGATTTAAAACAACATTGTAGAACTGAAATAAAAGACTTGGAGTCTAAAGGACTCATTGTAAAATCTAGATCCCCATGGTCCTTGTGCTGCTTTCTATATAAACAAAAATTCTGAAATTGAAAGAGGAACACCAAGACTAGTCATAAATTATAAACCCCTTAATAAAGCATTGAAATGGATTAGGTACCCAATACCTAACAAAAATGATTTGCTTCAAAAACTGCATTCTGCTTTCATATTTTCAAAATTTGACATGAAATCAGGTTTTTGGCAAATTCAAATTCATCCAAAAGACCGTTACAAAACCGCTTTTACTGTTCCTTTTGGACAGTACGAGTGGACTGTTATGCCATTTGGTTTGAAAAATGCACCTTCAGAATTCCAAAGAATTATGAATGATATTTATAACCCTTATTCTGAATTTTGCATTGTTTATATCGATGATGTTTTGATTTTCTCTCAAACCATCGACCAACATTTTAAACATCTAAAGACCTTTTACCTTGCTACCAGAAAAGCTGGTTTAGCAATCTCTAAGTCTAAAGTCTCTTTATTTCAAACCAAGATCAGGTTCCTAGGTCACCATATTTCCAAAGGAACCATTACCCCTATTGAGCGTTCTTTTGTCTTTGCAGACAAGTTTCCTGATAAAATCCTTGATAAAACTCAATTGCAAAGATTTCTATGAAGTCTAAATTATGTTCTTGATTTCTATCCTAATATCAATAGGATGTCCAAACCTTTGCATGACAGGCTAAAGAAGAATCCTATTGCCTGGACCGATGAGCATACTAAAGTAGTTAGACTTATAAAGAATTCCGTAAAAAGCATCCCATGTTTATTTCTTGCAAATTCTGCATTACCTAAAATTGTTGAAACTGATGCATCAGATTTAGGTTATGGAGGCATATTAAAGCAAAAAGATAATGATAAGGAACAGATAGTTCAATATGTTTCTGCACATTGGAATGAATGCCAAAAAAATTATTCAACCATTAAAAAAGAAATTCTTTCCATTGTTTTATGCATTTCAAAATTCCAACATGATTTATTAAATCAAAAATTTCTACTTAGAATCGATTGCAAAGCTGCAAAACATGTTTTAGAAAAAGATGTTCAAAACATTGCATCAAAACAAATTTTTGCACGATGGCAAGCCATTTTAAGTGTTTTTTATTTTGATATTGAGTTTATTAAAGGTGATACAAATTTTATTCCTAATTTTCTAACCAGAGAATTTTTGCAAAACAGATAATGTCGCCGAAGAAAAGAGACAAAGGTAAAGCTGTTCTTAAAGATGCCGAACCTACAAAAACCCCCAAAGAACCTCAATCTACTCCCTCTAAAGAAAAATTACTTTCTTCCGCTATGCCCATTAAATCCTGGATTGAAATGGTCAAAGAACAACAAGAAACCCAATACAAAGCCATCTCCTCTGAACAACAAGTAAAAGAGTGGATGGAATTCATTACAAAATCCCCCGAGCTTATGCTTGCCTTACAAGGCATTTCAAAATCTAAAGCCCTTTCTCAAATCCCTAAGGAAGAAAAACAAACCTCTAAAGAGATTTCAAAACCTCTTTCCCAAAGCCAAAATGTTGTTTTATCTGGTGAAAGTTCATCTACTCAGATTGTACTTTCCCAGCCAACCTCTTTAAAGAAAACCTCCGATTGGTATGATAAAACCCATTTCCAAAATGTTTTAACAATGGAAGATGGTTTTTACCACACTGATCCTTTCCAAGCAATTTCAAAGTTTTTCCCTAAAGGCTGGTTTTTTAAACCTTAGGATTTAACAAAACCCCAGTCTTATTATCAAAGTATTTTAGAAGCCACTGAGTCTGTGAAATTTAAACATTTCTTTCTCAGTGAAACCCATTCTGATTCGGCATATTCTACGGCCACCATCTTAAAAGTTTTGAGCCCAAAACAATGGGGTGACTTACTCCATAATCAGAAACGTTTTCCCTCCAATTTCCAAATGTGTTTACCGCACTGTTTGGTTTTCTCCTACTGGGATTACCCACAAGCTTGGTTCAACACATTTTTTATTCAAAACCCAAAGAAATCCCATTCATGGTTATTTTTCTTTAATTCAAAAATAATTGTCCAAAGCCTTCCCAATTGGTTTAAACAATGGTGGAATCATTTTGGCCCAATTCCCGATATCCTAACACCAAATGCAATCCACTGTTTAAATTTGTTTAAAGCCCATTATACTCCCTCTGAATCCAAGAAAAGGTTTCCCCCCTTTTCTCTGTTTCTGTACAAATTTCTTCCTCCCATGGGTATGGATGTGGAATCTCAGGTATCACACCCAAGAAACCCAGCTTATATTACAAAGAACATTTAAAGTAAAATGGTGGTCAAAGTTCGATGAACAGTCAAAATTGACTGAAGCCTTAGTCCGAAATTGGCTCTCTGCCAAAGGATTTCTCCAACCCACCATTAAAAATTCTAAAGCCCAGCAAACATTCCTTACCCAAAAATCCAAAGCCCAATCTCTTTTAGCCAGTGCCAAAACTGAAGAACAGTATTTTAAAGTGATGCAACAACTTCTTACCACACGGTCTGAAACGTCTGTTGCAAGTTCCTCTTCAAGCACCTCCGGAGACGAAGAGCCCTTTATTTCCCTTGGTGATGAAAATGAAGACGATTGCTTCGGCATTTTCTCCCCTATAAAGCATTAGAGTTTTACATTTATGTATGTTAAAAAAAAAAGAGTAATTTTCTGTATTTTCTTTTGTATCTTCGGGTGGTCCTTTGGACACAAGTGAGAGCGCACATGTCTCTTCACCCGTATAGTGTTTCAACTATTGTACAAAGAACCTACTATTCAAAGATATGATCCAAAGGTTACTGTTTCCTCAAGCTCCGCTACAGTGAACAGTGACGACTTCCAAAGATTACTATATGCTACAGCTCCGCTACAGTCTACAGTTTAAAAATTTTCAATTTGTATAAAAACCGAGAGGAAGACTAAGACTCCTCAGGTTTTTCATTTCTAAGTTTAGAGCTTCTCTCTCTTCTTTTTTCTCTTCTCTCTCTCTTTGGGAATCAGGAATCCGAAGGGTTCAAGGAAATTTTTCTATTCACAGAATAGTTCCTTACCTTCACAATTAATTTCCCTTTCTTCTTTACAAAGAAAAATCAATCAATGTAAGCATTTTATTTTCAATTTATTTTTAAGCATTAAAGCATTTGTAATTTTATTTAAAGCTTTGCATGCATGTTTAAATTTCTGTACTTTAATTTCAGCAATTTACTTTAAAGCAATTTAACTTTATGCATCCTCTGCAGACTGATCTGTATCAGATATGCTTTAAAACTGCTACGTTCCTCTGAGGCAACGAGACCAGATCTCAATCCTCAGTTATAAATCTTCTTTTCTCCCTCCTTTCCCTCAGAGCACCATTTCTGGGAACCAGATCTGGTACTGTGTATGCACCCAAGCCTTTTAGATGCATGTTTGTTGCTAGGTTTGCTAAAGAATTTAATAAATAATTGGTAAAGAATCTTTAAAAATTTGATCAACCTCGTTTAAAAAATCTAATAATTACTCGGTAAAGCAAAATTAAAGTGGTATATCGGCTGGAAAATCTGGACATGTGGATTATTGATCTGTTGTAAGTCAGATCTGGATCCTATAGGCTCGGCTTTGATTCGAGCATTGACCAGGGAACCAAACGCCACGTACCGTTTTAATTATTAAAATATTGACCAACCGCGATCCAAAGCAAAGTTATTTAATTTAAATTTGGTAAAATATTCTAAAATTTGATAAAGCCGACCCAATTCGAGCAATTGTTTATTTTGAGTTTTTAATAATCGAAATCCAACGTAAGCACATCCATCCTTCGATCCTATTTCTTTTGTTTTCTCATGAAATCTCTTGGGGACAATGTCCTCTCTTATGCAATTCAAATCGGCACCAGTGTCAAAAAGGGCAATGGCGTCAATTGCAAAATCATCAGAAAAAATTAAAGTGATTTTAATTAAATATTTTCTCATGGTGATTTGTTTTAAAACAAATAGAAAATCATTGGGTACAGATTCAATGTTTTCTAAGCTTTGATCATTGTTATCACCATCATCAGAATTGGATTCATTATCCGATTTATCCTGTAATTGTTTTTGTAAAAGAAGTTGGATAATTTCATAATCACCTTTTTGTTTTTCTTTTAATTCTCTAATCTTAGATTTGATTTCTTTGATCTCCTTTTGGAGGTATTGAATGTTGGGGATAGTTTTCTTTGTTTTCTTCTTATCCAAAATCTCAGTAAGATCATAAGAACTCTTTTTAACAATTGGAACTTTGGAAGTCTCTGCTTTATTAAAATCTAGGGTTTTCAAAAGCTTATCAAGATATTCTTTTTGAAGATTTGGATCAGAAATATGTTTTACGAGCTCAAGAAAGATTTCTTGGTCTTTAGTCAAAACATTGATTTTCTTTAAATAAAAGTCTGTTTCAGAATCACTACTGCTAGATGCAGAGGTATCTGAGTCAATAAGCTCATCGACCTGAAGGGGACTACTATCTCCCGACATGAAAGACTCAGAGTCAGAAGACTCTATAAGAAAAGGGGCAACTTTGGAGAGGATTTCTTCATCAAGGCCAAGTTCATGAAGCTTTCGATTCATTCTGCAATACTTTGTAGTATGGCCTTTTATACCACACTTATGGCATATGGCTTCTTTCTAGTTGAAAAGGGCTTTGTGTTTAGGTTTAAATTCTTTTTTCTTAGAGAAGTTGGGCTTCTTGTAAGGCCTCTGGGGTTTCTTATAAGAAGATTCTCTAAATTTCTGGAATGGCTTTTGTTGTGCAAATTTTAGTGTACTCGCAAGCGCACAAATCTATTGTTATATAGACTAATGGTAACGAGTGTCGATCCCACGAGGAGGTGGATTTTAATTGTGTATAGAATTAATTTTGTAAATGGGTGGTTGGATTTGTGGTGGAAATGATCTGGAATATGCTAAAACTTAAATTAAAATGGCGAGAATAAATTCTAAAATTGGAATTGAAATGGCAAGAATAAATTGAAGAGAATTCTATTGAAATGACGTACTTGGGTATCTGGATCCGTATCAACATGCATCATGGGCTAAATAATCCTTATTAATGCCAATTAAATCATGAGGGGGAAATCCACACCTCATGAACCACACTCTAATCAATATGGTGCTAAGGGCTTACCGTGCCAAATAATAATAACCTTATACTAGAGAGCCGGTGAAACCAAGGCGGTACTAGACAAGATTAGTATTATTTGTCGACGAGAAGTCAAAACATCCACAAAAATTAGAGGGGAAGAGAAAATAAATTTACCAAATTAAGCCCATGACACATGTTGAGACTTCACCTTCAACCCAAGCTTGAAAGAAAATTAGCCACTCATAATTGAACAAAGGGCAAAATGGGAATTTATTAAAATATGAAGAAAATACAAGATGGAGAAGGAATTATAGAAAATGGATCCCAAAAATGGATTTAGAGATATCAAATTAGGGGGGGAAGGCCCCCTTTTGATAGATACATGGAGTAAATCATGGCCATCGGATTAAAAACAGTTTGGACGCTCAGGATTGCGCCACGTCATCAGTCAACAGTACGCGGTTTGACCACGCGGATGAACAGTAACACGGTTTGACCCAGATGAACAGTAATACGGTTTGACTCGGATGAACAGTAACGCGGTTTGGTTGAAAATAATCCTGTGTGATGCATGTACCGTACGCGAGATTTTTCGTCCACTGATATGCTACCACGTCACCATCAACAGTACATAAGAATTTTAGCCCAACAGGATCGTGACACCTCATCAGTCAATGCCACATCATCGATCAATGCCACGTCATCGATCCGTCTATGTGAACAGTGTCGTGAACAGTAACGTAGACAGTACCGTACACGTGAATAGTACCGTACATGTGAATAGTGCCATTTTTCCTTTTATGCTCCTCCTAAGGTTTTCGACCGTCCTGAGTTCAAAAGTGATGTCTGTTTTGCCGTCTGATCTCTCCTTTATTGTGAAATGACTATAATGCCCCTAAAATACATAAAATACTTAATTAAAATAAAACACATGTAATTAAATCACAAGAAGGTTAAATACATAAAAGTAAAGGTTGTTAGGAAGACTTGAAATGTAAAATGACGGTCTTCTCCTTTATAAATATGCATTTTCTAACACTCAACACACCCCCCAACCAGCTTATTGCTAGTCTCTAGCAAATAAAGCGAAAACAAAATTTAAATTCAAAATAACTTTTTTTTAATAAAAACACTCGTATTTATTCCATCAGATTAATGATAGCAATCAAATAAAAGTATAAGCATTATCTCCAGTCTAAAGCAACATTACACCCATATCAACCATCCACATGAATCAGTCCAGTAGACTTTGTTATAGTTACTTTCAAGAATGACATGTCAAACCTCAAAATCTCACTGGAAGTAGTGACACTCTCACAAAGAAATTAAAACCAATAAAAATAGTCACTCCAATGAATGGTAATTGAGAGAGAAAATAATAAAGAAGTGATATCACATGCTCTCACTAAGATGAAATAAATATGCCCTCAGCTTAGAAATAATACGATCTCAAGTCAAATAAAAATGCTAGTCAACCCAATTTATTTATCTTTCTTTTTTTTCTTTTATTTATTTATTTATTTTTATTATGCACCACTACATCTTTTTAGCCCATATAACTAGCTTCTACTTCAAACTATAGTTCCCTAAAATCAAGAAGGACTTTTATTAGGACGTAACGTAGGCTAAGGATATGGCTAACAAAGAAGGGAAATAAGGAAAACAAAGTGTATGTTTGAGAAAAATACAGAGAAATTTTTTTTTTTTTGGAAGATGCAAGGTGGATTTCACCTATTATTTTTATTTATTTTTTTTATTTTTCTTTTGAAACAACAATTTTTGTTTTGTTGTTGTTTTGTTTTTTTTTTTTTTTGCTTTTATTTAGCATAACTTCACTGAACAAAAATACTTATTTACATTTTATCAAACATAAATAGGTGATGGAACTTATAAGATATTGGGTAATACTCCAAATCGGAGTGGGTCAAGATAAGTTAAACAAATAAAAGGTTTTTTTTTTAAGGCTTAAAATGGTTAACTATGGATATTTCACAAAAGGGATGGCTAGAAAGGCTCAAACGGGACAAAGATGGCCTTTCCATCGTCTTTTAGGGCTCTAAATAATCATCCAAATCTACTAGTTAGATGGGCCTCCCAATGTAGCAACACACTTTTTTTTTTCTTGTTTGTTTTTTTTTAATTTTGTAATTTTTTTTAAGGGTTAACTCAAAAGAAATCTAGAGATAGTGTATACAATAATAAACTGTTAAGCTGTATAAAGAATGGACAAAAGGGTTACTCTCCAAGAAAAATGATAGGCTCAAAAACTCACTTGGTACTTATTATGACATGTTCATTCCTTCAAGCAATTCATATTTGTCTCCGACAACAACATGTAGAGTAGCAAACATAATGTAACATCACTTAAGACCAAAGATAATATAAATACTAAAATTTGAAATTAATCATGTCATCCAATGTTAAAACAAATCACACAATTGTTTTTTTAAAACAACATTCTACCCCCCAACCTATTCTAAACAAGAAAGGAAAATATGCATGCAGAAATGTGAAAATGATGCAGAAAAACTAATTAGAAAAGTTACACTTAAAATGATGGAAAAACAAAATGAATTTTTTTTTTTTAAAAAAAAAGATGTGTTTCTAGAGGAACTACACTCCATATTCAGGCATCTTCGACTCACAAGTTGGAAAATGTATATTTATAGAGGAGAAATTAAAAAGAAGAAAAATAAACATAAAAACATAATAAAGAAAAAGAAAATGTCTGAAATTTTTTTTTTTTAGTTTTTTAATTTTTTTTAACGATGAAAATGCGTTTCTAGAGTCACTACACCTCATATTCAGCCATCTTCAACACAAAAAGTTAGCAACAGTTAGTTTCTACAACAAAAATTAGTAAAAACTTAACCAAAACTCCACAATTGTCGACTATTCCCTCCCCCCAACCAGAACGAAACATTGTCCTCAATGTTTGAAAGGAAAGAAGTAGAGTTTAGAAGACATCACCTGGGTGGTGCAACACATAAAACAATATTTACAAGCGGAAAGTTAAATCTAATTTGTACTTCTTACTGCGGCTACTGTTACCATCATTATTTGGGCGCTCCAACATAAAGGTCCAGGGGTCTGGCTCCAGTTTATAAGCTTGTAACATATCAAGTAGCTCATTAGCAGTGTGAGCACAAATAAAAAGTTTTTTCACATTAGAAGGAATGAAATAGTTTTTTTATTGCATGGTTAAGAAATGCGATAAAGCCATCATAAAAGTTATTGACATTTAACAAACCGATGGGTTTTTGGTGGATGTGCAGATGGGCCCAAGATGCTAGCGTGATAAGTGCCTCTAGTGTTGCAAAATCTCCTGGAAGGAAAATAAAAGCATCAGCATGATTAAGCATTTCAGTGATTCTTTCTTGCATACTTGAGACGACTAACTCTTCTCCAGTTGATGAGTCAGACGAACTGCCCAATGGTTTTAAGACTCTTGGGATGATGCCTAACACTTGACTGGCTCTGATAAAAGCTGCTTCTGAGACCATTTTTGATAACCCTCGATTACCTCCTCCATACACCAAGTGTAATTTTCTCGCTGCTATGCTTCGACCAAGATCTATGGCTGCCTCAACGAACTCTTTATGTTTGCCATATGTAAATCCAGAAAGCACACAAATGTTCTTGAATTGTCTATTGGGAGTAGCTGACATTGTGATACTTCTCAAAAATAATTTGTGAGTGCTTGACAAAAAAGAAATCACATTTAAGAATCTTGGTGACAGTGGATCACAGTTGTGTATGAGGTAACATGTCAGTGTCAAATAGCGCGTAAAGCACGTGGCTCGCTAGTCAAAAAGGAAACAGTAAAAGGGAAAAAGCAAACAGTAATAAGGAAAAAGCAAACAGTAATAAAATTATTAAAGACAATAATGCGCACAATAAAACAATAGTGAAATAAAATAACAGTAAAGTAAAAGGATATTTACAGGTAGTTGCGATTGTGGCTCACATCTTCCTCTGGTTTTACGTCCAGAAACGGCTTGAACGCCCTCTATGGATCAAGGATAGGCTTCCTATCCAGTTTTCTTATAAACTGGCAAACAGGTTCGTTTATAGTCAGATTCCCGAGACTATATCGTGCATGCTCTTTCTGGAATAATGGCCATAATTGGAGAATCGCTCCTTGCACATATCCACTGGGATGCGTTTCAAGAGACAAAAGGATATCATCCAATGACTCCTTATTCAAGCCATCCCTAATGAATTGAATCTTATCTTCCCTGTTATCAGACATCATTCCTAAAGAACATGGGTTTTTATTGCAACTCATTCTGGCACACTTATGACAAGCAACAGAAATTCGTCGAGCTCGTCGTTTTCTTGCATAATTTCCTTTACCACAACCAGGCATGTATGCAATACATTTTGGAGGTAACTCACCTGCCGATCGTACTTTAGCCTCGATTAACCAACGGATGTCAGCAGTTATGTTATTCCTCATGAGTAATCACATGCGTTCGGACCGAGCTTTATAGATCGTAAGGAGGGCATTCTGAGGAAGTGAAGGGAATCGCTTGTGAAGCTTCGCTAGAGTCTCGTTTCTGTCCATACTTTCGCCTCAGAATATCAATTATTATGGGAAACTGAAGTAACCGACTTGATTGTCATGGAGTACCGTTATCCGCCACTTCACCGGGGTAACAAACTAAAGCACACAAACAGAAAAACAAATTAAAACACACAAAGAAAATTAAAATCGTCCTCTTATTGAATTTACCTCAAGCTCCAACTGGATGTCGTAAACACTTCTCTCAATGTCTTTGAGTTGGCTTTCTAAACCCTCAACATAGGCTACTAACTCTGATGGTTGTAGAGCCCAAATACGATGTGTTTTACAAAATTGAATATGCCTTTTGAGATGAGTTTTGACACGTTGAAGTGGTTTAAGAATGTTCAGGAGGAACGGTCTAAGTAAGGTACTCATGATAAAAAATGATAAGAGAAAACTTAATAGTTGAACAAACACACTTATGCAAAAATAATTTCAATTAGCAAAAGAATAATATAAAGAAATAAAGAAAGAAAAAAAATCAAATCACTGAAAAGAAAAAAAATCAATTCAAATTTGGTGGGTCACTCAAATTTATTTCGATGTCTTCTCCATGTGGTTGGTATTCTAGATATGGCTTTAATCTTTGACCATTAACTTTAAACGTGACACCGTTCTTTGGGTCCTTAATTTCAATTGCCCCATGTGGAAAAACAGTATGAACAATAAATGGGCCAGACCAACAAGAGCGTAACTTACCTGGGAATAGGTGCAAGCGAGAATTGAATAAAAGCACTTTCTGACCTGGAGTGAACGATTTTCTCATAATTTGCTTATCATGGAAGACTTTCATTCGTTGCTTGTAAATCTTGGCATTTTCGTATGCATCATTGCGAATTCCTTCAAGTTCTGCCAGCTGTAATCTTCTTTCTGAGCTGGCTTGCTGCATGTCAAAATTGAATTTCTTGATGGCCTAATATGCACGATGCTCGAGTTCCACAGGTAGGTGGCAAGCTTTTCCATACACTAACCTGTAGGGTGACATCCCAATCGGGGTTTTGAAAGCCGTTCTATATGCCCATAATGCATCATCAAGTCTTAATGACCAATCTTTCATGTCTGGCCTCACCGTTTTTTCTAATATGTGCTTTATTTCTCAATTGGATATCTCAACTTGGCCACTGGTTTGCGGATAATACGGAGTCGCCACTTTGTGTGTGATTGAATACTTTGTCAAAAGAGATTTGAATGCTTTGTTACAAAAGTGGGCACCACCATCACTGATTATTGCTCGAGGGAATCCAAAGCGTGAAACAATGTTGCTTTTCAAAAATGCTATCACCACCTTGTGATCATTGGTTCTACATGAAATTGCTTCTACCCATTTCGATACGTAGTCAACAACAACCAATATATATTGATGGCCAAAAGAAGGGGGAAATGGTCCCATGATGTCGATACCCCATACGTCAAAAATCTCAACCACTAAAATTGGATTTAGTAGCATCATGTTCCTTCGTGTAATGCTCCCCATTCGTTGACACCTATCACATGAAGAACAGAAAGTGTAAGCGTCTCGAAATATAGTTGGCCAATAGAAACCACATTGTAAAACTTTAGTTGCTGTTTTCTTAGCACTGAAATGGCCTCCACAAGCTTGTTCATGGCAGAATGAAAGAATATTCTGAATTTCATTTTCTGGGACACATCGTCTAACAATTTGGTCTGCACAATACTTGAACAAATACGGGTCATCCCAAAAAAAATTCTTTATCTTTGCAAAGAATTTAGCCTTATCTTGCTTGGTCCAATGCTCTGGAAGTTGACCTGTAACAAGATAATTCACGATGTCAGCATACCACGGTAATACTTCCACATTCATCAATTGTTCATCAGGGAATGACTCATTTAATGGTAATGGCTTTGTAGTTGTGTCAAAATGGAGACGAGAGAGGTGATCCGCCACAACATTTTCTGTGCCTTTTTTATCTTTGAATTCCAAGTCAAATTCCTGCAAAAGTAACACCCAACGAATTAGTCTAGCTTTTGCATCTTTCTTTGTGAGAAGATATTTAAGAGCTGCATGATCTGTGAATATAATTATTTTACAACCAATGAGATAAGATCGAAATTTCTCTAATGCAAACACTACTGCTAGCATTTCTTTTTCAGTAGTTGAATAGTTCAATTGTGCATCATTTAATGTCATACTAGCATAGTAAATGACATGGGGAATTCGATCAACTCTTTGTCCTAATACTGCTCCTACTGCATAATCAGATGCGTCACACATGAGCTCAAATGGTAAGCTCCAGTTCGGGGGCTGAATGATGGGTGATGATGTCAACAAATGCTTTAATTTTTCAAACGCAACAAGACATGAATCATCAAAGATAAAAGGTACATCCTTAGCAAGTAAATTGCATAAGGGTCTAGAAACTTTGCTAAAATCTTTAATGAAACGTCTATAGAAACCAGCATGCCCAAGGAAAGATCTTACTTCTCTGACTGTTTTGGGTGGAGGAAGATTAGAAATGAGATCCACCTTGGCTTTATCAACCTCAATACCTTTGCTCGAAATGATGTGACCGAGAACAATACCTTGTTTTACCATAAAATGACATTTCTCCCAATTTAAGACCAAGTTCTTCTCGATACATCTCTGCAAAACTAGTGTTAGATGATGTAAACATTGATCAAACGAGTCACCAAAGACAGAAAAGTCATCCATAAAGACTTCAAGGAATCGTTCAACCATATCAGAAAAAATGCTCAACATGCATCGTTGAAATGTAGCAGGTGTATTACATAATCCAAATGGCATCCTCCTATATGCAAAAGTGCCAAAAGGGCAAGTGAAAGTAGTTTTCTCTTGATCTTTTGGTGCTATGGGAATCTAATTATATCCTGAGTAGCTATCTAGAAAGTAATAAAATTCATGGCCTGCTAATCTATCAAGCATTTGATCGAAAAATGGTAAAGGAAAATGGTCTTTACGTGTGACAGAATTCAACTTTCTATAATCAATGCATACACGCCATCCTGTAGTTACTCTAGTGGGTATCAATTCATTATCAGCATTGGTAACTACTGTGACTCCTGACTTTTTGGGGACAACTTGTACAGGACTGACTCATGAACTATCAGAAATGGGGTAAATGATACCTGCGTCTAATAGCTTAAGGACTTCTGTTCTAACAACTTCTTTCATGTTAGGATTTAACCGACGTTGCATCTCCCTAGTAGTTTTAGCATTTTCATCAAGGTGAATGTAATGCATGCAGTCTACTGGGCTTATACCTTTAATGTCTGTTATGGTCCATCCTAATGCTCCTTTGTGCTCTTTTAAAACATCCAACAACTTACCTTTTTGTTCGTCATTTAGGGATGATGAGATGATTACCGGTAGAGTACTTTCTTCTCCTAAAAATGCATATTCCAAAGTGTTGGGCAATGGTTTGAGCTCGAGTTTCGGTGGTGATTCTGATGATGGGATGAGTTTCTTCTCTGATGGTGCTAGTTGTTCAACTCTTGACTTCCATTTATTAGTGTCCATGGATGGTGCTGAGTCAAGTAGGGCGTTGACCTCATCGACCGATCTATCAATATCAAAATCCGAACCAAAGTGAGTTAAACATGTTTGTAAAGGATCATCATTAAGGTTTGAAAGAAAAGTGTCATCAACTATTGTTTCTATTAAATCCACATCAGCAATTCCATCATCTGCATTGTGAGGTTGTTTGGCAATGTTGAAGATGTTCAGCTCCATAGTCATGTTGCCGAAGGACAACTGCATATTTCCAGTCCTGCATTGAATGTGAGCATCCGCAGTTGCCAAGAAAGGTCGGCCTAGAATAATGGGGATGTGCTTCCTTGAATCCTGTATTGGTTGAGTGTCAATTACAATGAAATCAACAGGAAAATAAAACTTGTCTACCTGGATAAGCACGTCCTCCACAATGCCACGAGGTATTTTCGTGGACCGATCTGCAAGCTGTAACACCACTAGAGTTGGGTGTAATTCTCCAAGTCCAAGTTTCACAAATACTGAATAAGGCAACAAATTTACACTAGCTCCTAAATCCAACAAAGCATTCTCAATTGTGTGGTTCCCTATGCTACATGAGATAGTGGGGGAGCCTGGGTCTTTGCATTTTAAAAGAATTTTGTGTTGGAGTATAGAACTAATGTTTTCTATTAAAAATGCCTTCTTTTGAACATGCATATTTCTCTTTTTAGTACAAAGGTCTTTAAGAAACTTGGCATAAGATGGAACTTGTTTTATAGCATCAAGCAAAGGGATGTTAACACTTACCTGTTTGAAAATTTCAAGAATCTCACCTGTGGATTTTTCCTTTTTTCCTTTAGCTAACCTCTAAGGAAATGGAGCTTTGGGAACGTATTCTCGTGGGTTGCTTTCTTCTTTCTCCTCCGGTGATGAGTCCTCAACATGCACAGGTACAATTTGATTTTCTTTTGTCACCGGCATCTCCACTTTGTTGTCGACTTCTTTTCCTTTTCGCAAGGTCATGACTGCTTTGACCTCTCCATGCTGTTGCGGTGAACTAGTACTTGCTTCATGTACTCCTTTAGGATTAGGCACTGGTTGACTTGGAAACTTGCTTTTCTCAACAGTCATTGCCAAGGTCTGAACTGAAGAAGCAAGTTGTCCCCCCATCTTCTCGAGGCTTGAAACTGATTGAGGTTGTGAGTTGAAGCCTGCTCTTAACTCATTTCGTAGTTCATCAATGGTGCGGTTCTGTTGCTCAATCGTAGAGTGAGTAAGATTCTTGAGATTTTGGAATGAATCCTCCCATGGTCTGGGTTGAGAGTAGTTCTGGTTCTGATTGTATGGTCTAAATGGGGGCTGAGAGGCTTGAGGATTTTGAGAAATTTGTTGCATTGGTGGAGCTGGAGCTGCTGGTCCATTCTGTTGGAATCCTTGAGACCATGAAAAATTGGGGTGATCTCTCCATCCAGGGTTATATGTGTTGGAGTATGGGTTGTAATTCGATGGCTTTCTGATTACACCTATGGTATTGGCTTGATCTGAGTATGAGTCATGGTCATGTGCCTCTGTTGATTTAGTAGTCGATAACGATGCTATTTGTCGAGCAAGACCTTCAACCATCTCCTTGACTTCTTTGATTCCCGAAGTTGACTGGCCAATGTGAACCTCATTCACTCCTTTAATTCTTTTAGTATTCCTGAGTGATCGACTCCGTTGTTGGGAATTATCGGCTTGTCGCTGGAAGAATTCCCAAATCTCTGATGCACTTTTTGACATTAGCTCTCCTCCACTTGTTGTCATTAGCCATTCTTGCACATTCGGCAATAATCCCTCCAAAAAGTATTGGCATTGGTGCCATTTCTCGTACCCATGATGTGGACACTTCAAGAGTAGCCCATTGAATCGCTCCCACGTTTTGAAAAATTGCTCGTCCTCTCTCTGGGTAAACTCCGAGATTTCTCTGCGAATAGCATTGGTTTTATGCACTGGGAAATATTTATTCAAAAATTTCGTTACCATTTGTTCCCATGATGAAATACTATTAGCAGGCAAAGTATTTAACCATGAACGAGCTCTATCCTTTAAAGAAAATGGGAATAATCTGAGTTTAACATCATCATCTGAAAAATTTTCATATTTAAAAGTTTGACAAATGGCATGAAAATCATTCAGATGATTATATGGGTCCTCATTTTCTAGGCCATAAAATGTGGGGAGACAATTTAGCACACTAGGTTTTAATTCAAAGCTCCTAGCAGCTACATTTGGGTATCTTATGCATGATGTGCTCAAATTAGCTAAAGGACTGAAATAGTCCTTAAATGGCCTCTCCTGTGGTTGCAAATCCATTTTATTTTTAATTTGTTTGTGTGTGCAAAGTGTTTTTTCTAGTTCAAAGTCTATAGGTTCAAGATTAGGTAATAATGACCTACGACCATGCATGCAAAACAAATAAAATGAAAATAAAGATGGGAACAAAACAAATAAAAAAAAAGAGGGAGAAATTACGATACTAACCTTATTGCGCTATTATAACATTTCTATAAAAATACACAAAAACAAATACGTGAAATAAATTAACTAAAAATTAAATTAATAAAATAAACAAAAATTACAAAGAAAAAATAAATTGAAAATTAAATTACAGAATTTTAAAGAAGAGAAAAAGAAAGAAATACTAACCTTTATATGTAGATTCACATTTTTAAAAAAAAAAAATACAAGAAAACAATTAAATGGAATTATTCACAAAAATTAATTCTATGAATTAAAATTACTTACCTCCCCGGCAACGGCGCCAAAAACTTGTTGTGCAAATTTTAATGTACTTGCAAGCGCACGAATCTATTGTAGTATAGACTAATGGTGACGAGTGTCGATCCCACGAGGAGGTGGATTTTAATTGTGTATAGAATTAATTTTGTAAATGGGTGGTTGGATTTGTGGTGGAAATGATCTGGAATATGCTAAAACTTAAATTAAAATGGCGAGAATAAATTCTAAAATTGGAATTGAAATGGCAAGAATAAATTGAAGAGAATTCTATTGAAATGAAGTACTTGGGTATCTGGATCCGTATCAACATGCATCATGGGCTAAATAATCCTTATTAATGCCAATTAAATCATGAGGGGGGAATCCACACCTCATGAACCACACTCTAATCAACATGGTGCTAAGGGCTTACCGTGCCAAATAATAATAACCTTATACTAGAGAGCCGGTGAAACCAAGGCGGTACTAGACAAGATTAGTATTATTTGTCGACGAGAAGTCAAAACATCCACAAAAATTAGAGGGGAAGAGAAAATAAATTTACCAAATTAAGCCCATGACACATGTTGAGACTTAACCTTCAACCCAAGCTTGAAAGAAAATTAGCCACTCATAATTGAACAAAGGGCAAAATGGGAATTTATTAAAATACGAAGAAAATACAAGATGGAGAAGGAATTACAGAAAATGGATCCCAAAAATGGATTCAGAGATATCAAATTAGGGGGGGAAGGCCCCCTTTTGATAGATACATGGAGTAAATCATGGCCATCGGATTAAAAACAGTTTGGACGCTCAGGATTGCGCCACGTCATCAGTCAACAGTATGCGGTTTGACCACGCGGATGAACAGTAACACAGTTTGACCTGGATGAACAGTAACGCGGTTTGACTCGGATGAACAGTAACGCGGTTTGACTCGGATGAACAGTAACGCGGTTTGGTTGAAAATAATCCTGTGTGATGCATGTACCGTACGCGAGATTTTTCGTCCACTGATATGCTGCCACGTCACCATCAACAGTACATAAGAATTTTAGCCCAACAGGATCGTGACACCTCATCAGTCAATGCCACATTATCGATCAATGCCACGTCATCGATCCGTCTATGTGAACACTGTCGTGAACAGTAACGTAGACAGTACCGTACACGTGAATAGTACCGTACATGTGAATAGTGCCATTTTTCCTTTTATGCTCCTCCTAAGGTTTTCGACCGTCCTGAGTTCAAAAGTGATGTCCGTTTTGCCGTCTGATCTTTCCTTTATTGTGAAATGACTATAATGCCCCTAAAATACATAAAATACTTAATTAAAATAAAACACATGTAATTAAATCACAAGAAGGTTAAATACATAAAAGTAAAGGTTGTTAGTAAGACTTGAAATGTAAAATGACGGTCTTCTCCTTTGTAAATATGCATTTTCTAACACTCAACAGCTTTCTATAGCTTTTGGATTTGTAATGTCTCTTGTGAGGTCTGGAAGAACACTCACCATTACAATCTTTGGAAGTGGAAGTTTTAAAGGGGTCATAATTGAATTGTTTACAGAAACTGCCTAATTTTTGCTTAGATTTCCTAAGCTCCCATTTAAGTCGTTTCTGTAATTTCAAATCTTGACAGATCATTAAACCTTCTTTACTGACGAAACTGACTAGTTCACCATAGGTGAGCTCATCATAAGAAATACGATTGTCATAAAGGACTTTAATGGAATTTCTAACCTTTTCACCTAGAAGAGTAGGTAAACCTGCTAAGAACTTCTCTTTCCAGGTTATATGATTTGCATCATCTCTGAGAAAGAGTCTGGTGAAGAAGGTGGTTTTGTAATCTTGAAATTCACTAAGTTTCCTACATCTCAAATTATGTAGTAACTCAGCATTTTTATCTCTAAGGTGAGAATGGTCACCTATGAAATGGAGGGATATGGTTAGGATCAGGGTGGCTACGGCATCCTGAATTGGGTTATTAAACTCGTCAAGAATGGGGGCTCCATTCTCATCAATTTGGATAGCATTTAGGATTTCTAATTGTTGCTGCTTGGTGAGAAGGTGATCCCACCAACCTTTAAGTTGACCAGTAAAACCAGCAATAAGAATCTCTGCAATGGCTTTGTCAGAAGTTCCTGATTGGGTTTTATAGGCATTGGCTGTCATGGTCATCTGTTGCAACAATCCTAGGATGTTATACTCGGACATTCCATCTATATTCCACTCATAGACAGAGGATGCATTATATCGAGACTGATTTAATGCACTAGGCCTGTTGTCTATGGTCAAATCAGGTGGAGACTTGACAGTGGGAAGGGCTAGTTCCCAATGGATTTTATTGGCTTTCGGGGTAGGTTCTTCTTTAAAGGCTTCTAGATCAGAAGAGGTTGTAGACATTTGGTCTTGTTCTAATACTTCAATCTTACTAGATTGAGGAGTATCAGGGGCTATTTGAATTATGTATGTATGTATGTATGTATGTATATATATATATATGTATGTATATGTATGTATGTATGTATGTATGTATGTATGTATGTATGTATGTATGCATAAAAAAAACTACTCCAATACTAGCGGGCCAAATTCTTCTCCATTTACAAATTTCTCTCCAGTAAAAATTTCACTTTAAAGAATTCTAACTATAAGAAAAAAAAAGAAAAAAATTTTAAAAACAATTTAAATGTATAAAATTGTTACTAAACAAATTATTTAAATATCTTGTACATTATTTGTATTCATACATTTAGAGCTCGCCCATAATCAATGTTGAGTGCACATAAGCGCTTCCAATGTCGCAGGAGGAAGTCTACTTTGATGTGGAGTCAAGACTCTACCTATAGTGCTAAATGCAGATTCAAAGGCAACGGTTGTCATCGGAATGGCTAAGATATCCTTGACCATCCCAGCCAAGATAGGAAATTTGCCTTAGTTCACTTTCCACCAATTCAAAATATCGAAGTCTGAAGTGGATTTGACTAAAGGCTTTTCTTAGTATCTCTCAAGGTCGAACTTCAGTACTATGGTCTCACTATTTTGGCTGGCAAATGCCTCAAACTTACATATATCAAAACATTTACCACCAGCACCTATATTAAAAGTAGAGCGAACATCGACTAAAGAAGACTCAACAACAACCTCATCATTCACATTCCTATTATTACCTTCATAAAATTTAACCAACTCATTACTTAGGTTGCGCACTCCTTGAATCTCATTTGAAGCATCCTCACCATAAGGTTGTGGAAAATAATAATGAACCAATTGCATCTTGAACCTCAGGTCAAGAATAATAGCCATCACCAAAATCCCATGTATTTGGGTCCAATATTTATCAAAATTTTGAATCGTTTCACTAGCTATTTGTCCAACCACAAGCATATTAGAAAATTCCCATTGATCCGGATTAATCGTCATTTCACATATAATTGGGAAAAAAGATTAGATGTGGGATATTGTATACCTGAAAATAACTCTATCATCGAGTAAAACGGTAGTAAATATTCCAAATCCGTTGGCAAAGAAGAGTAGTGTTTGTCGTGCTGCTGTAATCTAGAAAAGACATTTTTATATTTCACTGCAACATCAAGCATAACATACGTAGAATTTCATCTAGTTACACAATGAAGCAATAACTTTTTCTCACACTTCACTTGCAATTGATGTATAGCCATCTCAAAATTTTCTATTTTTGGTGTGCCCATCCAATATGCCACACTGTCCCTAATTTTTTTAATCCACTCCTCAATCACTTTTATCTCATTCTTCACAAATAGGTTTAAAATATGAGCCACACACCTCATATGAAAATAATTCCCACCCAATTAACATAGAATCAGTTGGAATCAATCCCATAAACATATCAACCATAGCATCATTGGTGGAACAATTATCTAAAGTAACAAGCGATATCCTTCTATCCATATTTCAATCCAACATACACTTAAAAAATGCTTGAGAAACAAATTCAGCATATGTGGGGTTGGCAAATATATAAACTATTCCTCGCCCAAAATTAAATTTTAGAATTAATTAAATTGAATTAAAATAAAAGTAAAAAAGCATGATATCAAATATATGAACCTATTCATCACACAAAAATTAAATTTTAGAATTAATTTAATTGAAGTAAAAGTATATAAACATAACATCAAGTAATAAGTACCTTAAAATTTGACTTTGCAACTGCAAAGACTTGTCCACAAAGTGTCCATTAACAATTATATGCCCTTTCTTTTGATTACTAATAGTCCATATATCTGTAGCAATTACTACCCTACTATCATTATTCTCCAACAAAGCCATTGCTTTTGCCTTTTCAGCTTGATATAATTTCAGGATCTCACCCTTTAAAGTTTCCTACTCATCATCTTCACCAATGGGTTGGTATAAGACATAAAATCTCTAAATGCATCATACTCCACAAAATTAAGTGGTAACTCATGCTTTACAACCAATATTGCAATCTTTTGCCGAGTAACAATCGGATCAAATTTTCTCGTCTCAACACAAGTTACTCCATCATCTTTCTCTGTCACACTAAGAGTTGGAGAGTTGGAGTTGTAGGGTTGCAACAGTGGTGAGCGACTAGTGGCTGTCTTCTCTATGCTTTGCGTTGGGGTTTTGTTCTAAATCTAGAATGGAAAATGGGAATGTGTTCATCAGTTTGTGTGGGGTGTGTGTGTGTGTTTTACGTGTGTGACTACAGTGTGCATGTCACTATTGTGTTATCAGCATGTGAATTTTTTTATTTGATATAAAATTCGAGTCAAGTCTAATCGGGTCATGTTAGGCTCGAACCCAAATTTTAATTTTATCAGTGTTTCATTTTTACCGAACTTAAATTTTAACCTTAAATTTAGGTTAAAGCCCGAAAATTTCAGGTCGGACCAATCAGGACAAAATTTAGGTCAGGCTATTTTGCCATCCCTATTTCGTAGACAGTCACTAAGAATGAAATGTTCTCTAATAATATTCCTGTAAAATCATTTCTTTTGAAATTGATTCACGAAATAATTCAAATTCTTCTGGAACTTCAGTTTAGAGAATAGTTCAGTTTCCCTTACGGCCAACAAGGAGGAAAAGTTCCTTAATATATTTCTTTGGAATAGTCCGAGTAGAAAAGTCAGCCTCAAGTATTCAAATGCGCACAAACTCTAAGTTTACGAATAGATACGCCCAAAATAAAAAAGGACATGATGAAGCAAAAGCTACCTCCTGAACTAAAAGTTAACTCTAGAATAAGAGACATTTGAAACATAAGCTACATTAATTAGCCTACCTGTGATCTTTAGGGCAACAATCATCCAAAACTTTAAAAGCACTCAATGAAAGCCAAGGACAATGCCAAACAAGGCAAATAAAGGCTAAATGAAAACCAACGCAACAAAAGCAAAGGCCACAAAAGCAAGCCAAGCTAAGAAAGGGCCAATACCCAGTAGCACAAATAAAAGGTTAATGGCAAACCTAGACAAACAAAAACCAAGGCAAGACAAGCAAGTCAAGCTAAGAAAAGGCCAAGGCTGAGCAAGGCAAATAAAGGCTAATGAAAAAACATGGCAAAAGGTAACTAAGAAAAACAAAAGCCAAGTCAATAAAAAGTCAAAGCCATGTAAGATATAAAAATGCTAAAGAAAAACCAAGACAAAGGCTAACCGAGGAAAAAAAAAGTTAGAGCCAACAAGAAAAAGCCAAAGTAAGGAATGACCAAACTTATACAAGGCAAGACAAAGATAAATTAAGCTAAATTAAGGCAGAAAATATCTTCTTGCCAAAATTCCAAAATACAAACAATAAATTTTCATAAACCATTCTCGAATCAGTCTGAATGCTAGGAAGAATTTGCAGTTCCTCTCAGAAGTTCAATTAAAAAAAAGTTTAAGAAACTAACATTTGCTCTTTAAGCTTCATTTCATAAGGAAAATTCAGTGGAATCGATTATATCGATTTAGAAAACAATTAGTGATTCCTCCTGGAACTTTAGTTTAGAGGAATCAATTTCATGGATTCAAAGAACAATTCAAATTTCATTCTGAAATTCCATTTCAGGGAAAAAGTTCAAAGAATGATTACCATTTTCCCGAGAACTTCAGTTTAGAGAAAAATTCAAGGAACTAGCATTTGATCTTGGAAGTTCGGTCAGAAATAATTCATATTTCCTTAAGTCAACTGAGAGAAAATCAAACTGATAACATTCCTCCAGAAGTATATTCATACGTCCAAGGCATTCGAAAAAGCCACGACCTAATTCCTCACGGAATCACGTCTTGCCACGCGTTCCTATCAAGTAACTTAATAAGGATCATTTTGGATAAGATGACTATAGGAATAGACATCTTAAGTAAATTATAAAGAGAAGAAAAAATAGAAGGAGAAATCATGTCACCGTGGTTCCAAATCTATTATTTAAAGAAAACATGATCAGAAGTATATGGGAAGGGGAAAAAGGATATATGCGGAATAGTGTACAAAATTCTCCCACATAAATCAACATACACGTGTATTGATCTGAAATAGTGACACGTGTCCTTGGAATTAGGGTTTTATCATCTATTTTCTGTAAATAGAGGTCCATCTCTAAGAGAAGAGGTCTTTGGCTATTGTAAGGACAATATCCACTCTAGTGGAAAAACTCTTCTTCTCCCAATTTCTTCTTCTTCATCTTTCTTATTCTTTGGCCTTAGACAAATACTAACTTGGGCATCAGAGTACCCTTTTCATGTACCCTTCATCGGCTCCAGGATCAAGCAACACCTTCAAGTTCTCCACAACTACAAATTCATGTGAAGGTAAAAATTTCAACCCGTTCAATTATTATTCTTATTATTATAGATATTAATAATACTAAGAACAATAATTAACAAAGGGCATTTTTATAATAACTTATAATAGTTCATTTTGATTGCAAGATAAGGTAAACAAATAATGGAAATGCAACTCATTTCAATTATGATTTCTATAGCTCAAGTGAGTAATTTATTATGATTCTCATTCTTGATTTTTATTCCAGTTCACAACTCACTTCGATTTTTGAATAGTAAAAGTATCATAATTGTTTGCTTTGGAATGCAATAACGAGATGATTTGCAATAACAAGATGATTTGGTGACTTGAGTAAAGACTCAAATGAAGTTTCACAAGGTAATATTTGTTACTATTTATAAATACTTGCCATTTAATTGAAATTATAGTAAGGGTTAATTTCAGATTACTCCCATCGTGAATAATATTTTCAAATCGTTTATCCTCACTTTTGAAAAATTTAATTTATCTCATATTTTTATTAAGAAGAAAAAAATTCACTGACTCGCTCTTGTGTTTTCCTTTTCTTAACCAAATAATAGGTTTTAAAAGTAAGAAGATTTTCTTGACCAAATAATAAATTTTTTAAAAAAAAGGTAATTTGAAAGTAATCAATTTACCAACACTCTTACTAATCTTATGTAACGTTTACATTTTGCATTAGAGTGAGAATTCTGAGAAATAGAATTTACATTTTGGATTAGAGTGAGAATTCTGAGAAGTGAGAATTTTGAGGAGTGAGAATCTTGGAATTAGAAGTGTGGAGTAGAAGTGGAAGTATGTTGTTTACTTACTCTAGAATAAGAGTATAGAATTTAAACCATAATCTAATTTATGTGTTTACATTATCTTGGATTGAGAGTAAATGCTTTCAAATTACACTTTTATCCTTATTTTAAGAATTATAAGTTTTAATTACAAAATTAAAAAAATATTTGAAAAATAAAATACTTATTTTATTATATTTTTAAATTAATATTAATTATTAATATTCTTAATTATGTAAATCATAATTTTTTTATTAATTTTAATTTTAATTATGTAAATAAAAAATCATTAATAAGAGCAACACAAATGAGACGTTATTATTAATAATGTAGTACAAAATTAATATTTTCTTAATAAAATATTCATTATTATTAATTATTAATATTAAATAAATATAATACTATTATTTGTAAATAAATATAATAATATTATATTTTCAAATAAAGATAGTATATACTAATATTATTAATTCTCTATGAGTATAATAATAATATTTTAAAGTAATTTTAACTTAAAATTAATATAAATTATTATTTTTAACTAAATATAATAATATTATATTTAAAGATATTTAATATTATTATTTTTAATAAATATAATATTATTTAAATAATATGATATTATTTATTTTATTTTATTAAATATAAAAATAAAAAGAAATTCACTCATACCTCGCTAAGGGAGTGGGACACTTCAAAATTATAGTGAGATTCCCACCCCTTACAAATTTGCAAGTAAAACATTAGAGCTAAAAATGAACACAACATTAATAGCAGCAGTGCTGTCAATTGAATGAAAATATAATGAGCATCAGCATTTTAATGGTTGGGTAAAATTCAATCTCATTCTCTATAAAATCCCAATGTATTAATTTTAGTAGCAGGCAGTGATTTTTCAGTTTCTGTTCAGAAATGGCGTCTATAGATTCTCTGCCATTCATAGACATGACAACCCTAACCCAATCGGAGCTTCGAGCGCTGTCGCTGTGCTCCGCCTCCGCTTTCGACCTCAACCGTCTCGACGACGTCGTAATACCAACCATTGATCGCTCCATCTTCAACGAAAGCGCTGGCTCACGCCGCCAAACCTTCTCTCGTCCCAGTGGCACCGCCACAACTCACCACCACCATCACATACGACACCGTATTCCAGTTCTACCCCCATCGTCTAAACATCATCATCAAGTTTCCTCTCTCCCACCTCATCTCGACCCCGATCACCTCGAGAACCGCTCCATTATCAATTCCCTCAAGCAATATCTCACCCAAAGCCCTCAATTCCAGGACGTTGTACCGTTCTTCGGCACAAGAGCAAACGACAACGACGATGACGACGACGACAAACATGTGTTGATGAGAAAAAGGAAGAGAGGGAGAAAGCCGAAGACTAAATTGAAGTCGTTAGAGGAGAATTTGGTGATGGTGAATAAGAATGGGAGTGTGGTTGACATTGTCGATTTGGGCAGCTTGGAGGATCCTTATGGTGAGGAGCTGAGGAGGAGAACTGAAGGAATAAGTGCTAACGAAGAGGCGTTGTTAGGGTTTTTGAGGGATTTGGGTGGACAATGGTGTAGTAGAAGGAAGAAAAGGAAGATTGTTGATGCCGATTTGCTTGGTGACACTTTACCCGTTGGTTGGAAGCTATTGCTTGGCCTTAAAAGGAGAGAGGGTCGCGCCTCTGTTTATTGCCGCAGATACATCAGGTCTCTTTCTTTCTTTCTTTGCTATCTTCATTTTACAATATATTGACTGCATAGATATATCAAGTTAGCTATAAATTAAGCTGTGTTATACAATATATAAAATGGATAAGATAGTCTCAAGATTCACCCAATAAGAGCAAACAAAATATGGTCTTGTGCCATCATAAAACTACCTTTCTTAAGGTCTTGAAGTTAGTCAAATAGTAACCTAAACATGGAAATTGTTATGTAGCCACTATTCTAGTAGTTTGCTCTAATAAAGTTTTCAGTAAAATTAACACAGACCTTTTTGCTTTCAAGTGTGCTTTCCTTAAGCTTTGGCTACTAAACGATCTCTAATATAAACTTTTTGGAAAAAAGTTTTATTGTTTTAAGCCTTGTAAATCATAGGAAATGAAATCAATCTTCTAGCATAGTAAATCATTGAAATTTAGAAAATGCTCACATAGAGCTTCTAACTTCTGAGGCATATTAGCTCGTATTCCACTCTTTCAGAAAGATCTCTGTACAATTTCTATTTGTTACATTTTTTATTTAAAATTCTGCTTTAGTTTGTGGTTTTTTCTGGCATTCTTAACAATAAGGTTTTAGTGATTAACTAACTTGTACAGGGATTGATACATTGCTTTGTGGTAAAAGCTGTCTAGTATTACATAGTTTTAGTCTGGATTTTGTGAATGCTTTGCTTAATATGTATACTTATATATAAGATAGTGGATGGTATAATATAAACTTAAACTGAGTGAGTGAGTAAAAAGTACAGACTAGGACTGCACCATAGTATGATTTTAATAATAATGGGACACAGGCCGGTTTTGATGAGAATCTAGTAATTGTGGTAGGAATTATTGTTATTGAGACAGTACACCAACAAAATTATTAAAAATAGTTTTTTGCTTTACATTGCTGAAATTCTTTTCCCTCATTTTTTATATTAATTTATTTAGGGTTTACTTCATAAAAATATAGTCTTAAAGCCCTTAAGGATATATTAGAAAGAGGCCCCCAAGGGGGTAGCCCAGTTGGTTGAGGGCTTGGGATCTGGTGCTTGGCTTTATCGAGGTTTAGGTTTAATCCTTCTGTTGAGCTTAAGAATTCCACCCTTTGCTGTCTAATGGGTCATGGGGTTGAGGCACCCTATAACCCCCCAGTTGAGGTCTTGGCCGGTGTAGGAGTCTGGGTTATCAAAAAACAGAAACAGGATATATTAGAAAGAGAAGTTGCCTGCATTTTTGTAGAATTTTTTAGATTCTCTAGTGTTATGCTTCCCCCTTTATTTATATAGTGAGTAATAAGTGTTATAGTGTGATATCTGGGGTTGACAATTTCCACTCGTGTTAACATTGTATCCTGCATATTCTTTAGGTAGTAATCCAAAATTAAAGAAATAATAGACCTTCATCCCCTACCTTCAATATTAATTAATTAATTATTTTTTTAACTTCACTTATGCTAGAAATTTATAGTTGTTAAGACTTGCACTTGACCTAGAATTCACCACATTTAACTAGTTTCTGCCGGATTTCTAGTCCCAAATAATTTCTTGAATAAGGATTTCTTCTCACAAGCCATATGAGAAATTTGAATACTGCTTGTAATATTCACTGTGAGTGGCAATGTTGGGTTGTTTCATTACAAATTGGTTACTAGCACAGGTGCAGTGAAAGATGAACTTAGAGGATTGATATGCTGCATTGCTGCCTGATTCTCCCATGAACCAGCTACCCATAAATTTTATCAGGGACAGGGAGGTTAAGTTTAGCATATTCGGATGCAATGAGGTTCATGCTTCTTTGCTGCTTTCACAAGTGGAAGCAACTGATGCTGTGTTTCTGTGAAAGCAATGGTGGTGATGATAATGGCATGCTGAAGATGGTTTTTATATTAGTGATTTGGCGGTTCTGTGTAACATCTATGATATGGGTTCTTGCCTTTGTGTAAATTGCTGCCAGACAGTCACTGGTTTCTCTGCTTTACCTAGAATTGCAAAAGCACTTATTTCTGCTTTTACAGTAACATAGCATTAGCCGATTGTGCAAGCAGCAAAGAACACAGAAGCACAGACCTGGTTGCTTTCAAATATGCTGACCTTAACCTTACTGTCCCTGACAATTCTGGGAAGATGGGTAATGGGGGGAATCAGGCAGCATGTCAGTGCTCTAAGAAGTCTCCAAGGACCCAACATTGCCACTCATGTGGCTTGCGAGAAGAAATCCTGATTCTAGAAATTAAACGTGCTGAGTTTTGAGTACAAGAGCTTTTTCTTAGAAACAAACATTTCTTGTTTGCAATTGTCTCAATTTATTTCTAGCAATTGGTATCAGTGCCAAGGTCTCAAGTTCAATTCCTCTTATATGAGATCTCTTTCAATTATTTCTTCAATTTATTGGCTTACTTCGAGATTTGTCTTTTAGCCCATCTAGGAGCTTCTGTCTCACATCTTACTCTACATTTTACATGGGTGGCTGTTAAGATTGGTCTTAAATACTATTGTTGGACCCTTACCTATCAGCTTAAACTTTTGGGTTAAGCAGTTTCTCTAACAAAATCTTTATAGATCCATATTCTAACTTTTCTTAGTTTGTTCCTTGTATATTCATACATTGCATATGCAACAAATATATGATGTAATGTTACTTACACTGTTTCTTCAGCTTTCTGAAGTTTGAAATTAGTGCCATAATGTATGGAGACATACATGAAATCTCTTCCTATATTAATAGTTTTCAAAATGTATGTGTTTTGGCAGAGCAGCTAGTTTACTTCACATTTAAGTTGTCCACTAATTGAGGAGCAATGCTTGGGCTTTTTTTTTTTTTTTTTCTCTACTGTGGTGCTGAGTCCCATTAAATGGTGTAGAAATCATCAAAATTGTTGGTAAACCCTCTATAGTAGCCGTGCTGAATACTTGTTTATGTGAAGTTTCAACAGACTCTTATCTCAACCCAGGATTACTCTCATCCGTTCAACTTGTTCTCTATTTTAATCTGGTTTTAAGTGCCTTTTCTCTTTTGATTTTTTTTTTTTTTTTGTGTGCGCGCGCATAAGATTATCAGTTACACATTGTTCTCTCTCTAAAATCCCCTCTCCCCTGTGTGTGGCGTGACCTTACCTATTTTCTTATTGACATTCTTCCAGCCCTGGTGGACAACATTTTGTTTCTTGCAAGGAAGTTTCTGGATATCTGCAATCATACTTTGGACTTAATGACACAAACCAGTCAATTAATCCTGGTGGTGATGAGATGCAGCAGGATTACAGAGTGGCTACTGATAGTGTAAGTAAATTTCTTTGAAACTGTTATGGCTAGTTTAGCCTGATTCAATATGATTTATTTGGTACTTGACAGCTTGCAGACATTGCCCAGAAGGAGAATGATCAAAGGCAGTCAAATCAACATGATAAGGAAGTTACTTTACTGGGAATTGATAATCTTGCGGAGGTTCAAGTACGTGACCTTTTTGAGTGCCATAAATGTGAGATGACATTTGATGAGAAGGATACATATTTGCAGCACCTTTTATCATTTCACCAGAGAACTACAAGGAGGTACAGACTTGGTTCCTCGGTTGGGGATGGTGTGATTATCAAAGATGGAAAGTTTGAATGCCAGTTCTGTCACAAAGTATTTCATGAAAGGCGTAGGTACAATGGTCATGTTGGTATTCATGTGAGGAATTATGTGAGGGGCATAGAAGAACCTCATGGTCGGTTGACACTTCAAAAGAGAACTGAGTCTCCTATTAGGGATGAGTTTCCTACTAGGATATCTAAAATGGACGCATTGATTGAAATTGCTCAGAATTCCATTCTTGAAACCTCCACTGGTGGACCAAATAATGAACCTGTTGGTGGGTCAGCTCCTGATAAACTTAATGTTGTTTCCAATTCAGAACTTCTTGCTTCCTTTTCTGACCATGAGCTAACCTCTGATAATTCTTTCACTGAACCTGAAATAGATGATGCCAAGTTTGACACAAATATGGATGAACTGTCAGATCAACAAATTATTGAGAATATGGTCACTACTGAAAAAATGAAGAAGATTGATGATGCTGGATGTCTTATGGATGTTAAGGTTGAGGCTTGTGTAGATACTGGTACCTCCATACCTGCTGATGAGCAAAAGGGTTGTAAATCTGAAGCTTCTGATGGGAAGGATGGTCTGGTGTTCATTGCTGAGAAAATTGACAAGTCTGTTATTGAGCGGGAAAGTGGTGCTGAAAGCTGCTCACTTGCTCCATCAATCAATCAGAATGGTTGTCCTGTTGAGAGTAATGTGAATTTAGGCTGCCTTAATACAGTTGAGCCTGGAGAGCCTGATGAAGTTAACAATAATAAGAATATTAGGGTAGAAGCTTGTTCTGGAAGCAGCAATGTGGAACCAGCTGATGAAAAACTATCAGCTGCAGTTGAAGAAAATTTGAAAGAAAATCTACTTCAATATGGAGTTTCTGAGACTTCAATGTCCTTATTGGAACCATCACATGGTTTTCCAACAACCAATGCTGTCTCAAATAAGGTACTGGGACATTCGTTATTTCTTTTGGTTATATATCCTGAAATTCTTTTTTTCTTTTTCTATTGTTAATGTTTTGATGGCTTTAAAAATACTGGTTACCTCTTTGCATTTATGTTGTTGGATCTGGATCCTCAAGAGTTCAGAAAACTTGTGAATTTTGTGTCATTTCAGCTGTTAATAATAAAAGTTTTAAGGATATTGCTGTAGAATCCATTTATTTTGGAGGAATTCGGTGCTAACATATACTTTTGAATAAGTTGACATGGACTGTTGACTGCCTTTTTTTATCCTCTTTCCCATCGTTTTCTTTTTTCTATCGGTACAGCAATTTGAGAATTTTTTTTTTGTTTTTTATTTTAAAGTTTCTCGCTTTCTAGTTTTCATCCCTTGTCATTTTGATTTGTAGGATTAAGCGTCTGTCTACTGCTACAAGCGTTTGTAGGTTTCTATCTGGAAAAACCGACAAATTGAATAAAAAAAAACTCCAAAAATCTGATTTCAAGAGAAGTGAGAAACCGTGGCATGAAACGCAGTTGGTTTGCTCGCATGCCTAATTGGCAGCATGTGGAATCCACGGCAGTGATTGATTCCGTATTATAAGTTCTTTATTTCACTAATAAGGGATTTATAAATCAACAGTTATGTGCATCATGACCCTAATCATTAATGTGTCTGAAGTTGAAAAATTTATTACATGAAAACCCATGAACAAAATAACTAATTTTATGGAATGGCTGAATAAGCTGACTTTCCAAGTTTGTGTATTGTGCTGCCTTTTTAACACCCCAAGTTGACATACATGATTTTATTCCTTTTTTGATTAGTATGAGTTAATAGTTGAAGTTAAACAAGATGCTGTCTCCTTTTGCGGAAAAGTATCAGAACTGCATTAGTCAAGAGATAGAGTTTGGCTTGCTGAAACAGCTGTCTTAATTGTTATGTGGAAATTTTTAGTTGACTAGTGTTGAGGCAATTTTTAGCTTTAGAGGGTTGGTAACAATTCTAGAGGATCTGAACTTTTTGCTTTCTTACATCATAAAAGCAGTACAAATAGCCAAATAGTTATCCATAAGTTATTGGTAACTTTAAATTGAGTGATAACAGAGTTCTCCGTACATTAGTGAATTTTAGTTTTTTTTTTCCTTTTTTCTTTTGTAAAGCTTTTCTTTTCTAGAATTTTCTTCATTAACGAATTACTACTTAAAGTTCAAATCAGGATCATAGTTTGTGGATGCATGTTATTTGCATAGTCTTCCCAAAAGACAAGGTTCTATTGTCTATGTTTGGACTTAAAATATTAAATAATAGCAACTTCTTGCTCACTTCATACCCTTTATGCAACTAAAATTATCAGTGACAAAAGTTTATCTAATTACTATTTACCTGGATTGTCTGCTACAGTGAAGGTTTACTTGTCATTCTTCATATAAACCTAATTTCAATGATGCAATTGGCCAATTGTTGTATTTTTTAGGGACTAGTTTTATTCTTCTGGTGCTACATGACAGGTAGAAGATGAAGCTCATAGGATTGAGCAAAGGCATCCAAATGTAACGGGATTTGATGATTTGAGGTTGGATGAAATTGAAAGCATGAAATCTAGCTTTGGGACCGGACAAGAATCTGGTCCACTTCCAGAGGCGCCAATTCAGATGTCAAACAATGCTGGAATGGATGGGTCATATGGTTCCTCAACCCAGGTTGAATCAGAAGTCTTGTTAAATTCTACCAGCGGACATCATCTTACTACCTTGTGTGTGTGGTGTGGAATGGAATTTAGCCATGAGGTTGTTGATTCCGAGATGCAGCCAGATTCAGTTGGTTACATGTGTCCCACCTGCAAGGCCAAAATCTCAGGCCAACTTGGTGGAATGGGCAGCAGTTAGTCCCTGAGCTTTCCCGTTTTTGATTAAAGGTTATTTTCCTTTTGGAGTCCGCAGATGATGTCTAGTTTCCAATGTTTTATGGGCTTCTAGAATACGTTCATGGGCAATGTTATCCAGTCCTTAATATTTTCTTATTAGTTAATGATTGTTTGCTGATTTTCTCATATATGACTACATCTATTGTGTATTTACTTGTGGGATTAGGGAATCAAAGTTTGGAATAGAAAAAATTAATAATGTTTACTTGTTAAAATAGAAGGAATGAAAATGAAACATGGGGGGTTTATATATTTTTGGGATTAAAGAATGGGAACTTATTCCCATGGGGGTTGGGAAAGTTGACATTCCTTGAACTTACCATTTTATGCCATTCAACTTTCATAATATCACGTTTATTCTCAATTAAAATATTATTATATTATTGCTATTGTAATTATTCTTATTCATTGTTATTATCAGTAATAATGATTATTATTATTATTAAAATTATTATTATTATATTATTTTTATTTTTATTATTATCATTAATATTATGATTGTTATTGTTGTTACTATTGTTAATATTATTATTAACATTTTTTTTTAAATAATAATAATAATCACAATTATTATAATAAATAATATTAAAAATGAGATAGTTAAGTAAGGATATTTTAATAGTTTAAAATAATTAATTTTGATACTCAGACAAAATAAATACATTATTGACAATACAACTTATTTTAATATTGATTCCTACAACTTAAAAGTAAATAATGTATTCTGACTCTTTTTTCTCTTTCTCACTCTTGTTCATTTTAATTCTCCTATTTATTTAGATTATCAATTGATAAATGTAACTTATTTTTATTTTCATTTTTCATGGCAGTCCATTTTAATTCCTGCTTATTCTGATTATTAATTGATAAATGTGTTGTTTTTCTAAATCAATCAGGCATTTTATTTTATCAACCAAAGTCATACCTTGTTGATTGATACGGAAACAAATTGTCATAAATATGTAGGAATAAAGAATAGATTCCCTACAATCATCTAAGAATGGATGGTTGGAAACCTTTAGGAATAGATTGTAACGAGCTTATGTCGCTAATGGTTGGAAGACAATTACGGAGTTTGAAAATCCACCCAATTCACGAAGCAAGAACCCACTACCTTGTTTTTCCCTTTCTCTCTCACTCTTCCTTATGATGATACTTTGATTCTTATTGTACGTATTCTTATTGTACAATAAGTGTAGTCTAATTCAAATAAATTTCCTAGAGTTATTTGAATAAGCCACACTTTATGTCATTAGGATGTAAATAAAACTCTAAATTTATCTTATAAGAATCCTAGATAAGTTATACAATATTAAACTTGTCTCTCATGTTGGATAAAGTCAGCCTATTATGGGTGCGTAAATCTAACATCTCCACTCACACGTGATAAGATGACCGAGTAACCAGAGTAACCAGAGTAAGGTATATGGGCACAAAGCCACAACCATAGTATCATATGGGCAAATGCAACATGTAACCCATGAACAACATAAGTTGGAGCTTGGAAAGCTCAAAATCTCAATTGCACTCTCTGTAAGAGATTCAAATAATTTTTTCATCGTGTATTCTAGATTTCATTATCCATTATATCAATACAAACATATTTAATCCCTCAAGAAAAAAAATATTTTTGACACTTTGCAATCTATCTATTCACAATTGTATTCACTCTTAAGTGGATTATACACATGGTTGATTGGGGAATGCATAAGTCAGATGTGAGGAGAATAAATCTTCCCATCCTACTTATATCTTTTAGTTCTCGGCTATTGCTTTCTTAGACATGTTTCATAGGCCATATAACCTTATAGTCATAGAAAAAACATGCTAAACTAGCTAACACCAATCGTTTCCTTCAACATGTAGTTGATGGTGACCTAAGGATAACTGTCGGGGTCTTTTTTATTCCTCGAAGAAACTTACACGATGAGGAAGTAGGGATTCATTCACTCATTTTTCTTTTTGGTCAAAAAAGCATGCATGGTATGAATCACTTGTTATAGTGAATTCTCTTTGTATAAGAGCATATGTCAAACAAGTCATTGTACCGATCTAAAATTAGTCGCTATTCAAGCGCCCAATTTGAGTCTCAATAAGCTCGCTTTCATAAGGCGTCAAATGAACTCGTATTTGGCTTTATCAGGTTCTCATCTTGACCTAATCAAGGTGACATTTTCTAGATATAAGTCCATGACAACGTACCCAGTACTTTTTCTTAATCTTGTGTCTCATCCCAGCTTGTTTTTTTTAGCAACTCAGGCGACTGCTTGTATAAGAAAGCTTGTCAAAACCTAAAGACATATATTGTAATAATCATGTATGTGTGTAACCATGCTAATATCATTAAGAAATGGATAAAAATTTTTATTAAAATTATCCAAAAACTAATCAAGTACAACTTTACAATCTACATATCCCAACGATTTTGTATGTGCGAGATAAACATTTCGTGTCATGGCTTTAGTAAATGGGTCTGCAACCATGAAATGTGTGGATATGTGTTGCATCAACACTTTCTTTTTTGCCACAATATCTCTCATAAAGTTGTACTTAGTGTCTATATGTTTAGACTTGTTGTGGTATTTCACATCCTTGGTAAACGATATGATTGCTTGGCTATCACAGTATATAGTGATATATTGTGACTAAACATGCTGCATATTTTGCTTCCATAGTCGATAAAGTTGTGCATATTTGCTTCATGCTACTCCAAGAGATGAGACCACGACTAAGTATGAATATGTATCCTGAGGTTGATTTATGCTCATCAAGATCGCCTTCCCAATCGGCGTTTGTGTATCCAATTAAGCATTAATCACCTCCTTGATAACGTTAAGAATAGTCGGCAGTGCCTCTCAAATATGCTAAAATCTTATTGAAAGTATTCCAATGTTTGCGTCTAGGATTTGATTTGGTATCTGCTTACTAACCCCACAACATAACAAATATCTAGCCTTGTACACATCATAACATACATCAGAGTTCCAACAGCATTAAATTATGAAACTTGTGCCATTTCAAAGCATTCTTTGGGAGTCTTTGGACATATTTTAAGGCTAAGAGTTTGTCCTTTGAAGATGAGACTATCCATGTGCTTACATTTATCCATTTTTTATTTTTCAAAAATTCTTCTAATTTAAGACTTTTGTGACAGAGTAAAAAGTTGTTTGGAACAATCCCTATGGATTTTAGCTCTCAAGATATAAGATGCTTCATCCATATATTTCATTTTAAAGTTTGAAAATAATTATTCTTTGATGATTTGGACAAACTCTATATTATTTCTAGCCAACAATATGTCGTCCACATATAATTATAAGATAACAAAGTTACCTTCAAACCTTTTAACATATATACAATAGTCTTCTTCGGTCATCGAGAATCCATAAGTCATTATCCATTGTTTGGAGGATTGTTTTAGTCTATCTATAGACCTTTTGAGCTTGTAAACTTTGTACTCTTAGTCATTGGTTATATAACCCTCTAGATGTTCCATGTAATTTTTTTTCTCTAGTTCTCCATTTAGAAATATTGTTTTAGCATCCATTTGATGTAATTCAAGGTCCATATGTGAACGATGACTATAATTAATCTTATAGAGGCAAACATTATTATTGGAGAAAAAGTTTCCTCACAGTTTATACCCTCTTATTGGGTACATCCTTTTGCTACCACGCGTGCCTTGTATCTTTCAATTGTGTCATCCGCCTTTCGGTTAACATGAAAAACCCATTTATTTTCAATCATCTTACGATTGGACAGTAGATCAACCAAGTCTTACACGTGGTTTAATTTCATAGACTTCATTTCTTCATCCATTGCCTTAATCTATAATTGATTAGCTGCTGAGGTGATAGCCTCACTACAAGTTCTTAGCTCATCACTATCATGTGAAGCAATCATAAATGCCTCCCCCTCAATCTTAGAACGATGACGTGGGACGGGTGTACGATTACTTTAACAAATTGAGTTGTCCTATGGAGTAAGCTCATCTTGTGGTTGACGCCAACTAGGATTAGAATTCCCAAATATACGTAGGTTTCTCTCAATTTATAAATTAGAATGCCATTGATCTCTGGATCATTCAAATCATATAGATGAACATCTTTGTTGACTTCTGAAATGCAAAGGAATTCATTCTCTAAGAATATGACATCACGTGATTCTATCTCAGCTGTAGTTCCATCAACATGTTCACCTATGAACACATACCCTTTGGAGTGTTTTGGGTATTTTGTAAAGATAATTTCCCATGTTTATGAGATAGGTTGTAAGCACATGCTACATAGCCCTAGAGACTTGAATGAGTTAGGTCAGGTTTTCTACCCATCCATAACCCATACAAAGTGGAACTTATTAATTTACTTGGAACTGATAAAGTACATAAATGGCAATCAACAACTTATCTCCCGAATAAGAAACTGAAAGATTTGCTTGTGCCATTATAAACCTAACCATCTTGAGTAATGTTCTCTTCCTCCTTTTCACAATATTATTTTGTTGTGGAGTCCTAGGAATAGTTAGTTGTCTCTTAATACTTTTATCATTGCACAATTCCTTGAATTATTATGAACGGTATTCACGTCCACAGTACATTCTTAGGACTTTGATCATTTAGTCGAATTGATTCTCTACTAAATTTATGTATGATCTAAAGTAATTTAATGCTCCAGACTTATGAGAAATCAAATAAACATGACCAAAACATGTGTAGTCATCGATGAGTATGATAAAATTCTTGGCTCCATGTTTAGCCCTTGCACTCATTGGTCCACAAATATCAAAATAGATTATTTATAATGGACTTTCAGGTCTAGTGGCCTTACCAAATGGTTTTCTGGTTACTTTTCTAGCTAGACAACTTTCACAAATAGGCAAGTCAATATTAACAAGTGAGCCCAATAAGCCTCCTTGAGCTAACCTATTCATTCTTTCTTCCCCTATGTGTCCTAGTCTAGCACCCCAAGTATTTGTCAAAAAATAATTATTATTTGAATCACGATAATTAGTATCCAAAATAATAAAACTACCCAACAAATAACTAGTAGCAACTAAATTTGAATTAAGAACAATTTTTAAACTAACACCATAAAATTATAGCTGATATCCTATCTTAAAAAGAAAAGTAATATAAACTAAGTTTTATTGGATATCTGGAGCATAAAAAACATCGTGGAGATAAAGTATTCGGCCACCATGCAACTCTTGCAAGTGCCAATTCCTTTCGCTTTAACACTTGAGTTGTTTTCCATGTATATCTATTTAGTTTCTTGACTAATCCGATGAGAATCTACAAATGCTCCACGATCTCTGGATATATGGTCTATTGCTCCTGAGTTTATAGTCCATGAAGGATGAGATTGGCTTAGAAAAACAAAACTTGTCATATAGTTAGAACTTAAATTTGTGGAGATGAATTGTACCCTTTTTTGATTCAATGCATTCACGAGCAAAATGGCACAATTTGCCACAATTGTAATAATTCATTTTAATATTGTCTTTCTTTTGACCAGTGCGTTTTTCTCTCATGTGCTTTCTAATATTAGGCTTCCCTTGAGCTAGCACAATTTTCCTTTCCTTTTGGAAAGTATTGCTTCCGCTTTTGTGCTTAAAGCCCAAAGCTTTCTGTAACTTAGAGTTAGCCATATAGAGTTGATTAGAAGTTTTAGCAGCCTTTAGGCGATCATCTTCTAATTCTAAATGATGCTTGATATCATTAAATGTCTTAATGTTATCATTATGGGTCATGTTAATTTTCATTTGTTCTCAATCATTAGCAAGAGATCGTATGATTGCTTGAACCTGTTGCTCATCAATCAATGCATGTCAAGCAATTTTCAGCTCATGTATCATTTTCGCCATTTCCCTTAAATGTTGCCACATAGTCTTTTCTGGGTGTTTTCTAAAAGAATCAAATTTGATATTGAGCCCTCTTAGTTTAGTGGTCGAAGTACCACTAAACTTTAATTTCAAGGCAAGCCACATTTCATGAGCCGTACAGTACTCTTTGAACTCTCACATAAGGTCATCTTGCATGCAACTTAACAATGTAATGCAAGCATTACTGTTCTTCCTTTTCTAGGACAGATAAGCCTCAAGATCCTTATTGTATTATTCAGTAGGACCATTCTCTGGCTCCTCAGGCTCAATAGTCTTTTACTCCTCGAGAACATATTGAAACTTTTGGTTGCATATGTCAAAATTGTCACCATTCAATTTTTCTCATTTGTCCAATTCGGTCACGATATTCTTTGAAGATGCCATTTCTTTTAGCACAATATAACATAAAAAATAAACATTAAGCAGCATGATTATTTATTAGACACATTTATAATTTTGCTGCAAACTCAAGAGCCAAACATGATTATTTAGTATAAGGATTAGAGTCAAAAATTCGTCGGACCTTCTAATCATCATCCTTTCCAAATATTAATTTCTTTGTACAAAATATCAGTTCTATTATTATTTAATATGTTTAGAATTATAATGAAAGAACTCTCATTTTAGTTTTAAGAGATGAAAAACCTTCATGCATCTATTTATGTGAATAAGTATTAGGATAAATCCCAAGAAAGAGGTGGGGATTGGATGGTTCCACTTAAATACCTTATTTCTTTAGACCTTAACAAAATTTTTTTAGACATGTATAAATTCACATTACTATGCCAAACTTTAATAATCCCTATTATATTTTTAAATTATTTTGCCTCCCACTTGAATGCAACATTCTCACATGTAAGATACATATTATCTCAATGAAAATATATATTTATTTCTAATTTCAAGCATTTTAGAATAAAAACCAAATTAAAAATCAAAACAGAGGCAAAAAATTAATTTTAAAACACAAATCAATAGGAAATTAAATTCTGATTTGGCTACCACAAACAACACTGCAATTGGAGGTCGAGAAGGCAGTGCATGCGTTACAGGTGACTAAGGCACGTGGGTCAGTGCAACCATGCTTGGCGCACTGACTCGCGCTAAGGTGAGCTAATGGCTTGTAGTTTGATCCGACTTGGTCAGCTTGACTAAACCAGGCCAGTTCATTGTAGAGCTGATCATTCTCTTCGGCTTAATGTGCCACAATAGTGCGTGTTGGACATTCTCACAATTTCAACTTTCAACTCAGCTTTACGATCTGAATTCAAATTTGTATTTTGAATTTTATTTCAATTGAAGTGTGAACTACATGCACCCTCCTGGGAGTAGGATGACACATAAAACCATTGTTCATCTTCTTCAATGTTATCAAAATTTCTAGATTTTGAACCAAAAATTCAAATACTTCGTCTCTCAATTTATAATTCAAAATCATGCATATGATAGACCATTGTAAATCTAATTAAAAGATCTTTCTTATAACACAAATTTTGCAGAGAATGAATTAACACATAGAAAGCTACGAGTAAAATAGGCATTCGGGTTCATAAGTTAGGGTTTCAAATTACTTATAATATAAGAGCATATTAGATCACATAAAATTCCATATATACTCCATGTATGTTCATGTGATTATGATCTGAATTACATGCCTTAACAGTAAGTGCTTCATCATTTATCATTAATGTGTGTTCTTAGAGCGAGAAAAACAAATTTTTATGAAAGAACATGGCATATTAGCATGCGTAATGCACTCAAGTTCAGGACATAACTTATATAGGCTCTAATACCAATGTTGATTTTATAAATCAATCTTGCAATTTTATTTTATCAACCAAAGTAATACCTTGTTAGTTGTTGTGGAAATGAATCGTCACAAATTTGCAGGAGCCTCTCTGATCATCCAAGAACGGATTGTTGGGAACCTTCACGAATGGATCGTAACGAGCTTATTGTTGGAGAATTAACAAATAAAACACACACAAAAAACACACTATTTTATTTCTTCAACAACACTCCTCACCAATTACAACTCTTATTTTTCACTCTCTACACCTTAGAGATTTTATTACTTCACTTGATGTTTAAACCAAAGGGGAGAGGGGGTATTTATACATGAAACAAACTAATCACAACCATTCATTTATTCAACTAATACACAAATCCTCACTATCCATTAAAACCTACCACTCACCTACTTCACCAACCACACCTACCACACCTAACACAAATAATTCAAACCTCACTAACCATACCTACTCATGGAATCTTCCATGAGTTGGGCTTGAATTTATTCATCTTGGATCAAGTTTATGATCCAACACCCCCCCTTAAACTTGATCCTGTGACACCAAGCAAACTTCTGAATTTTACGAAGGTTGCATTTGCAGTCTACTTATCTAATCGATCTCCAACAAGAAGCGTGTGGGGAAAGATGCCACAAGAAGCTTGGAGTGGAAAAAAGCCCGACATCACCCATCTAAGAGTTTTCGGAAGTATTGCCCATGTACATGTACCAAACGAAATTAGAGCCAAGCTGGATGAAAAAAGTGAGAAGTTCATCTTCATCTGCTATGACAACAACTCCAAAGGATACAAGCTTTACAATCCAAACAACGGGAAGAACATGATTAATCAAGATGTAGTTTTTGATGAAGAATGAGAATGAGATTTTGGCTCTGGTGTGGATGACTTCAACTTCTTTCCCATTGAAGAAGATGATCATACACAGATAAAACAAGTAGAAGAACAACAAGAGCCAGCTACTCCACCTATCTCACCAGCATCAAACACATGTGGAGATTCACCGCCATCTTTCTTAAATGAAATAATCGAAGAACATACAAGAAGTCTTCAAGATCTCTATGAGGTAACTGAGAGACATGATAATCTCACTCTCTTTTGCCTCTTTGCTGATAGTGAGCCAGTCAACTTCCAAGAAGCTGCACTAGATAAGAAGTGGAGAATTGCAATGGATGAAGAAATCAAAGCCATTGTGAAGAATGATACTTGGGAGCTTACTACTCTTCCCAAATGGCATAAGGCGATCGGTGTCAAATGGGTGTACAAAACAAAAAGAAATGCGAAGGGAGAAATTGAAAGGCACAAGGCGAGGCTAGTTGCAAAAGGCTATAGTCAAAAGGCTGGCATATACTACGACGAGGTATTTGCTCCTGTAGCCAGACTTGAAACTATTAGACTTATTATTTTTTTGGCTGCTCATAACAAATGGAGGATTTTTCAAATAGATGTAAAGTCTACTTTCTTGAATGGATTCCTTGAAGAAGAAGTTTACATCGAACAACCATTAGGCTATGTGGTGAAATGACATGAAGACAAAGTTTTGAGGTTGAAGAAAGCTCTTTACGGGTTAAAGCAAGCACCAAGGGCATGGAATAACATAATTGACAAGTATTTTCAAGAGAAAGGCTTCACCAAATGCCCATATGAACATGCTCTCTACGTCAAAGAAAAAGATGAAGATATTTTGCTTGTGTGCCTGTATGTGGATGATCTCATCTTCACTGGAAGTAATCCAAGCTTGTTTGAAGAGTTCAAGAGATTGATGATCAAAGAGTTCGAGATGACTGACATCAGACTAATGACGTATTATCTCAGCATAGAAGTCAAAAAAAAGGAAGAAGACATATTTATTTCCCAAGAAAGCTATGCAAAGGAGATTCTCAAGAAGTTCAAGATGAATGATTGTAAGCCTATAAGCACGCCAGTGGAATGCGGAGTCAAGTTATCCAAACATGATAAAGGCGAAGATATAAATTCAACATTCTTTAAAAGTTTGGTCGGAAGCCTACGTTATTTGACATGCACGAGACAAGATATCCTTTATGTTGTTGGACTTGTGAGTCGATACATGGAGAATCCAAAGACCACCCATTTTAAAGCTGCAAAAAGAATCGTTCGCTACATCAAATGTATAATTAATTTCGGCTTGTTATACTCATTTTCTAATGACTACAAGCTTGTTAGATATAGCGATAGTGATTGGGGTGGAGATGTAGATGACCGAAAAAGCACCACAGGATTTGTGTTCTTCATGGGAGATACTGCTTTCACATGGCTGTCAAAAAAGCAACCTATTGTCACGATATCCACTTGTGAAGCTGACTATGTAGCTGCCACATCAAGTGTTTGTCATGCAATTTGGCTCAAAAATTTACTGAAGGAGTTGGGTTTCCCACAAAAAGAGCCAACCGAGATTTGTGTTGATGACAAATCAGCAATTGCCCTATCCAAGAATCCAGTCTTTCATGATCAAAGCAAACACATAGACACTCGCTATAATTTCATAAGAGAGTGTATTGCAAGAAAAGAAGTGCAAATCAAGTATGTAAAATCACAAGATCAAGCAGCTGATATCTTCACTAAGCCACTCAAGCAAGAACTAGAAGACATTAGTTGAAACTCACACAAGTAGAAAAGTTAGAAGGTTGAGGACTGACAATGGGTTAGCATTTTGCAATAAGAGGTTTGAGGATTTCTGTGCTCAGCATGCCATTGTTAGACACAAAACAATGAGATACACACCTCAACAAAATGGATTAGCTGAGAGAATGAATAGAACTCTGGTTGATAAAGTAAGATGAATGCTTATTCATTCCAAGTTGCCTATGACATTATGGGAAGAAACACTATCAACTGCCTGCTACATAGTTAACAGGAGTCCATCTTTTAGAATCAACTTTAAAACTCCAATTGAGCTTTAGACTGGCAAACCAACTGACTACTCAAACATAAGAGTGTTTGGATGCCCTACATATGCTCACATTAAGCAAGGGAAGCTTGAACCTAGGGCTCTTAAGGGTGTGTTTTTAGGATATCAAGAAGGGGTGAAGGGATATAAGCTCTGGTGCACTGATTTGAAGCCTCTAAAAGCCATAATCAGAAGGGATATTGTCTTCAATGAGGCTGAAATGTTCAAACCATCAGAGTCAGTAAAGATGGAAAATAGCCACCATGATAATAAGGATCAGAAGACTTATTTTAAGGTGGAGCCATCAAATCCAAATGCAAAACAAAAAATCACTGTTGAATCAGGACCTGAAGCTGGAAGGAATATTTCAGAATCAGAATGTGAATCTGAAGAAGATCAATGTGTCAAGAGTTATCAACTTGTGAGAGACAGGGAAAAGAAAGTTATAAGGCCACTTAAGAAGTATGCATATGCATACTTAATTGCATTTGCATTGACAGCAGCACATGAACTAGACACAGATGAACTAAAGACATATTCAGAAGTTGTAAACAGAGATGATTCAGGAAAATGAAAGGCAGCTATGGATGTGGAGATGCAATCATTAATCAAAAACCACACTTGGATTTTGATAAAAAGACCACCAAACGGAAAAGTAGTTAGTTGTAAGTGGATTTATAAGGTTAAAGAAGGAATCCCAGGTGTTGAGCCACAAAAGTATAAAGCCAAGCTGGTTACCAAAGGCTTCATATAAAAAAGAATGTATTGATTTTACTGAGATTTTCTCTCCAATGGTAAGACACTATTCTTTGATAATCTTGTTGGCATTAATAGTTGTAAATGACATGCATCTCGAACAGATGGATGGCAAGACTGCTTTCTTTAATGGTGAGTTGGATGAGATGATTGTAATAAGACAACTAGAGGAGTATGTGAATCTTGAAAAACCTGACTATGTATGCCACCTTAAAAAATCCTTACATGGACTTAAACAATCCCCAAGACAATGGTACTTGAGGTTTGATAGGTTCATGATAGAGAACAATTTTCAGAGGTGTCCATTTGATTGTTATGTATATCATAAGGATATGGAAGATGGCAGCAAGATCTATTTGTTATTATATGTTGATGACATGCTGATAGCCTGTAAACATATGGATCAAATAGATACTTTGAAGCAGCAACTGAGGGGTTCATTTGAGATGAAGGATCTTGGAGAAGCAAAGAAGATCCTTGGTGTTAAACTAATTAGAAATAGAAATAAAGGTGCTCTGGTATTGTCACATCAAGATACATTAAGAAAGTACTTGAAAGGTTTGAAATGAGAAGATCAAAGCTAATCCAAACTCCACTACCAGCTCATTTCAGATTGTCTTCCCAACAGTGTCCTAAAACTAATGCTGAAAGAGCTAAAATGAGCTCAATCCCATATTCAAGAACAGTAGGGTGTCTGATGTATGCAATTGTTCTAACCAGCCCTGACCTGTCCTATGCAGTAAGTGTTGTAAACAGGTATATGACTGATCCAGGGAAAGAACATTGGAAGGTTGTGGTATGGATTCTAAGGTAGCTTAATGAGACCATGAACTATGGTTTAGCATATAGAGCTGATAAATGGAGGGAAGTCAGTGTAGAAGGCTTTGTAGATTCTGATTATGCTGGAGACTTGGACAAGAGGAGGTCATTGACTGGGTATCTATTCAAACTGAATTATTGCACCATAAACTGGAAAGCTTCTCTACACAGTGTTGTTGCTCTATTAACAACTAAAGTCGAGTACACTGCAGCAGCAGATGCAATAAAAGAAGCAATCTGGCTTAGAGGAATGGTGACTGATTTGGGGTTTGAGCAGAAGCAAGTTATAGTCCATTGTAATAGTCAGAGTGCTATCTGTTTGAGCAGAAATCAGATACATCATGAGAAGACCAAACACATTGACATTAAGCTTCACTTTGTCAGCCTAGAAGTATTAAGAGGGTTAGTTTAACTGATGAAGATTCATACTGATGATAATCTAGCAAGCATACTAACCAAATCCTTACCAAGTGCCAAGTTTGAGTTCTGTGTGAACTCAGCTGGAATCTGCAGGACCTAAGCTGCAAGAGTTGAGTGAAAAGGAAAGATGAGGAGTAACTGATTTGGGTTCAAGGTGGAGAATGTTGAGAGATGAACCACAAATTTGAGGTTGTGACTATGTTTGATATGTCAATTATTCAACTTGATATCAGATGTTGTGTCGGTTGTCTCGAGTAAGGGAGCCGTATGACAAAGTTGTATGTCAACTGAGAGAATAAGTTGAGCACGTGATTCAACATGTGCATTACTTATTCAAAACGGAAGATGAAGATAGCGTTTTTGAGGTGATTACAACACGTGTCCAAGAGCTGGTAAAGCTGTTGAAAGGCGCGGGAATTTTTTGAGTTTGTTGCTAGCAAACCCAATAACGTTGAGTTGGCTTCTGGAGGTGATTCTAAAAGCTATTTCATGTTGTATATAAAACCTTGAGAGTTGTTATTGGCATTATTAGAGAGGGTGATAGTTTCTCAGCTTCTTTTGTATCTTATAAAGGCCAAATTAGTAAAAGCTTGCTTTCCTTTTCACAGTGGATATAGGTCACCTAGGTAGCTGAACCACTATAATCCTTTTGTGTCTTTTTGTGTGTTTTTTCAGTTCTTTATCTTGATTTGATTTCGAATTGCTTCAGTATCTATTTCTTCATCAAGTTTTGGGTTGATTGTTAGCCATTCTTAGGTTATAGAGAATTTGAGTGGATTTTGGGGGATCAAGATTGGATTCTTTTTGGTTTTGGTCTAAGAAAACTGCAATCTCATCCTTCTATTTCATATTAACAAGTACAAAAAATACTTAATTTTATAAGATAAAAATAAAATTTTTGAATTATATAGACAAAATTAAATTGAGGAGGTTGTCAAATGATACCTTTCTATACAGCATGCCACTATAACTAGTACTACCCAAACAATGGTTGTACTTGATTTGCTCACGTATCGTTTTCGCTTTATTACTCTTATCCTTCATAAAAATAGCAATCATCATATATTAAAACAAATAAGTTTTCTAAGTAACAAAGAATGAACATTGTTGTAAAACATTTTACCTCAAATTCAGGACTAAGAACTTTGTCAACAAACTGTTTCTACTCCAATTTATAATTCTGGGATACTCCCACAGAGGCAGCTTTAATTGACTATGGTTATCCTAGTTAGGTTGGATAAACTCAATGTTTAAAGCACATATGAAGTTCCTTAAAGCAATTCCCATTAATTGAACCACATGTCCTCATATCAAGTACAAATTTTGTCTGCCTTACCATATAATAAGAAACAATACTAATATTAGTACAGAGAGAAAAATGAATTAAACCACGAAAGTGAATAAGAAATGACAGATTACCTGTAAGTGGTCCCAAAGTTTGTCCTTAATTTCCAGGGGAACACGTCGCCAATCATCATACAAGATTGAAATACTATCTCGGACAAGAACACCAATGTAACTTCTAAGATCATTCGCTCCATCTCCAACAGGAACTCCATATTGGTTATACTCCACTATAACCTTATCGTCAACTGATCTTTTCAGCAAATGTTTCTTTTTTGTTTGCTTTCTTCTCTTTGGTCTCCCATCCAAGTTAAAAAAAGTCTCATTTTGTTCTTCAATGTCAGCCATATCTATAAAATTATGACAGATAACAGATAAATTAATAATTGAAACATATCTTTACAACTTGCATTTAAACAAATCTATAAACAAAGGAAAATATTTAAAAAAAAACACATGACAGCTTCACATCACTTTCATCTTATTTTTATACAAATAAATAAAAAGACTGAAATCAATATAAGAAAAAGAAAGCATGCGACAACATGAGATATTACATTTAGCTTGCCATATCAAAACAAATACAGACACTGAATTCAGTATATGAAAAAAAAAAGCATATGACACCTTCAAATAACTTGCATTTAGTTTATATACAAAAGAACAATGACACTGAACATCATCACACTCTGGTCTTTCATATATGCCAACATAATCTTTATCCATATCTATTTCTAGGGATGGATATTCTTTACATAAAGGTTTATGTATCACCATCTCAATACTCCCATCAACACCTATTGGTTTATTAACTCTTTGACCCACTGATCAAACAATTGATTTTGTTGGATCTACTTGGTCTTGAACATAAAACACTTGCTTTGCATGCGAAGCTAGAAGGAAGCAATCGAACTTATGACCAACTGGATTAAGATCAACAACGGTGAAACCTAAATCATCAACCTTAACCTATCTACTATCAACCCATCACACTTAAAAACAACTTTCTTAGCCATGAGATATTGCAGCTCTCAAATTTCAACAAGGACCCCATAATACTCCATTATACCAGTGAAAAGATTTTTATCCTTTGAGCTTGAGAGTTGTAGGGTTGTTGCTGAGACATTAACCCCATTGTTTTGCATAACACGGTTGTTATCTTAATTCCTCGTTGCAAAATTAAAACCGTTTATAAGGTACCCTGAATATGTTGTCACTGTGCAACTAGGTTTGTTTGCCAACATCTTAACAGTTTCATCAACATTTAAACCATTTGCTATCATATTTGTTACTTACAGTTCGAGAATAAATTACGAGTTACTAATGACAAACATAACACTGTTATTAAGGATAAAACTGTTAAAACCTAACCTTCATTTGTAACCAATCAGAAAAGCTACGAGTTTGCTTAGTTTTTAACCAATGAGCCTGTTTTGATTGCAAGAATATATTTTGCTCCCTACCATGTCAATACTGAAAAAGTCAGTTGTTGTTAAATGAGGTTTTGAAAAATTTTCGTAAATACTAATGAAAATTTATGACTTACAGTATATAAGATTGCAACTTTAAGGTGTTTTCCAGAATGCAAAGATGCGCTTGCTCTAGTATTGCAACGTCAACCATTTTAACATCTCCACCTCCTAAAGGCTTTTCAATTGTATAATCAACTATACAATCAGGTGGTTGTCCAATGAAATCATGGTTTGAGAGATATTCAGTACAAAATTCAAGTGCTTCCTCTGCAACATAGCATTCCACAATGCAACCCTCAAGCCGATAGTGGTTATGAACATAACACTTTGACGTATTCTTATTTCTCTCAAATGGATACATCCAAAATAAGTGAACCAGTCCATATAATCAGACTTGGTCAACAAGATGTACCGTCAAATGGACCATTATGTATAAAAAAAAAAAAAAAGGGTAGGAAATATTGCTCAAACAAGCACACAGTGACGAAATGATCTCTTTCTAATTTGTCAAGAAATTTTGTGTCCAGCACCTTACTACACAATGAATTAAAGTGAAAGCACATCCTAATAACAACTTTTCTAACATTTTTTGGTAAACAATCATGTATTGGTATGCGTAATAGTTGTTGCATCAAAGTGTGACAGTCGTGAGACTTAAGATCTTAAAGCCGACGATGGTTAATAGAAACAAGATTTATAATGTTTGAAGAATAACCTTCTGGAACTTTGGTTTCTAACAGAGTTTTACAGAACTTCATTTTCTCTTCTTTACTCATGGTAAAAGGTGCTGTAGTTATGGTACTTCTATTATTTTCACCAGGAACCAATTTCTCCCTAATTTTCATTTCTATAAAGTCTTTTCTAGTCTTTACCCCATCCTTTGTCTTTCCAGGTTGATGAAGTAGTGTGCCATAGATGCTTTCACACACATTTTTCTCAACATGCATCACATCTAATAAATGACAAACTAACAAATATTGCCAATATTCCAAATAAAAAAAAAATTGATTCACTTTTGAATAGTTTGTTACTATCATCATCATAATCATCACGCTTTCGCTTGCTGCCTTTCTGCTTTCCATTTTTTGTAGTCAATATCATCCACCAATTTCAAAATATCTTCACCAGTCAAAGTTTTAGGAGGTTCTTCCATTTCTGTCTCATTATTAAAAACCTTTTCAAGAGACCTAAATGAGTGGTTATTTGGTCAAAATCAACGGTGCCCTAAATATACACACTTTCTACTATGTGTAAGCCATACTGAACGCTTGTTTGGGCCACAAATTGGACAAGCATAATAGCCTTTAATAGAACACCTAGAAAGGTTCCCATATGAAGGAAAGTCACTAATACTGCACAACAACACAACTCAGAGATTAAAGGTTTCCTTTCTATAAGCATCATAAGTTTTTATGCCGACATTCCAAAGGGTTTTCAAATCATCAATCAAGGGTGCTAGGTAAACATCTAGATACTTTCCAAGTTGTTTCGGCCCAAATATTAATAAAGACAGCATGATCAATTTTCTTTTCATGCACATTTATGGCAGAAGATTGTAAATGACTAACATGATTGGCCAACAACTATAAGTAGTGCTAAATGTGCTGTGTGGATTAACCCCATCAATTGAGAAAGCTAATTGCATATTTCTAGGTTCTTGGCCAAAGTTAGGTCACTTGCTGTCAATTAAATGCCATGTCGGGGAGTTTGTTGGATGGCGAAGTTTGCCATCTTTTATTCGGTGATTAGCATGCCAGGATAAATTTTCGGCAGTTTGAGGTGATTGAAACATACGTTTGAACCTAGGAATAAGAGGAAAGTACCAGAACACCTTTGTAGGCATCTGTTTACTACTTGTTTTGACACTTTTTTTATTTTTCTTCTACCTAGACTCTCCATAATAGGGCATTTGTTCAAATTTGCATACTCTTTTCGGTAGAGAATGCAATCATTTCTTACAAGCATGTATTTTTTCATAATCTAAACCCAACACTTTCATTAATTTTTTTTTTTTGGCTCATACATTGACTTAGGAATGGTGTTATTTTCTGGAAACATGTCAGCAAGAACTTCTAACAAAGCTGTAAAGCATTGATCAGATAACTCATACTTGCCTTTCACATTATACAATTTCATTAACCCAGACAACCTAGAATATTTTGAACCTACATACAAGGACTTCTCAGCATCCTCAAGTATATCCCTAAAACTCTTAGGATTATTATCACATTGTTCATAAACATCATGGATCATGTCCTCAATGTTACTTTGATCTTGGAATGTAAATTGATGACTCTGGGAATAGTTATGGCAACTTGCAGAGGCTGTTTTTTGCTTAACCTCTCCATGCCTATCCCAAACTATGTATGATAGCAGAAAACCGTATGTGAAAAAATGATCCCTTATATGTTCAGGAACATAAAACTCCATGTTGTAACAGTCAGTGCAAGGACATCTAAGTAACCTATGATTTTTAGAATTAACCATAGCAAATTTGAAGAACTCTTCTACTCCGTTTTTATATTCTGAGGACAATCGACTAGCAAACCATATCCAAGCTTTATCCATATCAAGAATACTTGTTAATATAATTATACATGTTAATTCAAGTTTTAAATGCTTTATTTGTACCAATACAATTCAAAATAATAATAATAAATTCATATTAACACAAAAAATTCATATTAACAGCAAAATCATATTAATTATACAACTAACAAAACAGACTAGCAGTAATCTAGTATATGGTGTTGTGGCCTATGACTTTGGAGGTTATCTTTCTCGGTGACATACCCTTGAACCAAACTTATATAAATGTAAACATATAAGAAAATAAACAAATTGTCAATAAACAAAGGAATGTTAGCATTGTACACCATTCCCAACATAAACCAAATTATACTAGCAGTCATGCATGTAGTTCTCACAAAATAAAGTAATAGCAGACCAAACAACACATTTACATTTAAAGAACCATTAAAGTTGAAGTAACATGTCACAAAGCCACACGATTATAGTTGAAATGACAATGTGTTCCTATCTGAACCAATCAAACACTTTCTCGTCCCACTTAACAAAACTTTTAACCACAACAGTAATTGAATCAGACAAATAAAAAACATGCTGACCGCATTCAATTTATAATAGTATTAAGACTTTTATTACTACAAAACCTAACTTAGTAAATCACAAAAAATAACAAAATACAAATATAATACAATTACTTTAATAACATCTTGCAAAATAGCAAATGAACTCAATTACCACATTTGAAAAATTATTTATTTATTAAAAGCCTGCACATAAAGACACAAAAGCACATCCCTGTCATGAAATAATTAATAATTTGTTTCCATAAGGATAAAATTTTGACAAAGTTAAGGAACTTCCAAGCTAAAAAATATTAAATTGCGCAACATGTCCGACCATGTGCTACTATATAACAAAAAAAAGATAAATACATGATTTTTAAATACTTTAAATCATCAATTCCTAAAATCAAAACTAATAAATAAATAGCACATCTTCCGAACCATATTTTATAAACACCCAGTGGAATTTTCTTAGTTATATTTGCAAATCACCGATTCATGTGTGCATGCTCGTCAAAAAGTAAATAAACAAATGATTCATGCATGCAAGCCTATCTAAATTAAAATCAAGTCAAGAAATTGAAAAATCTAAAACAAATTGACCATTAGGGCTTTACAAAAAATTAGAGGAAAGTACAAGAACCGATATAGAGAGAGGGTGAGTGTTTTGACCTGATTACAACTTTTTATTTGCTTTTACTTCCTTCGATCTTTCTTTTCTGCTTCAATATTTTTGGTTCTCTTCTTTCGTAATTTGGGCTTTATATTCTTCGATCGTCAACATTTTCTTGTGTCTTTTACCTTTTTTTGTCCGCTCAAATTGCTTACTTCATGCTATGGGTTTTGCTTCATTGTGCTTTCAATTTTGTTTTGCTTTGTTCTGACTTCTGCCTTCATGTTTGTTTTGATTAAGTGTTTAGGTTTTCTGAAGCTGGAGGGAAACAAATGCGGCAGCGAGGGAAATGAAAAGTCCCTGTTGTATTATTAGAAACAATAAACGTTGTTGTTTAGTTTAAGTGAAATCAAAAAATAAAATAAAAACGCTATCATTTACCACGATGAAAATAATAATAAATTAAACAAAAATCAAAATATATGCCCCTTAGTATCAATACAATGTTATGATACTAAGGTATTAACAACCGCTGACACTCATATCTTAAACACGCTAAAAATGGCTTCAACTACCAAATACTGGTACTTTTTAATTTAGTATCAGCAGCTTAGTATCAGCGAAGGTCATTTTTCTACTAGTGTTTGAGGTTTAGCCATTAGAAGCTTCAAACTGATATGATTTATTTTTATATGATGAAACAAGTATTTGAAACTTATTTTCTCCTTTGCTTGTAGTCAATACTTATATTCTTGTATTAATTTTATAGTACATGATAATCTTAGTTGCAAATAGGTGACATTCAATTTTTTTTAATAATAAATCAAATCCCAATATCATTGTAATAGTTATAATAAAGACTAGTTTAGTATCTTAACATTCTAATACTATAGTGTCATAATTTTGGTGATGTTGTAGTAATATTAATCATTAACACCACATTTGTAATACTACAAATAAGTGTCAATGTGTTCTAACTATCAGATTACTGATTTAAATAACAAGCATCATTGAAAGTAATTACTGCCACCATTCTAATGTTAGTAAAGACCATTTTTCTAGTAGTGATCTACATTTTTTTTTTCAAAATCATTCTTAGGGCATGGACTAAGATTAAACTTGTCTCTTTAATCACATGAGTATCACTTAGTTTGAAATATTGCATGCTATATCTCACAAATATTACCTTTGTGAAAAGCTATCTTCATAGCTATTTGATGTAACCCAAGATTGAAATGCACCACTAATACCATTATGACCTTCAAAGAGTTTTTTGAAAAAACCAAAGAGAAAGTTTATTTATAGTCAATGCCTTTTTTTCCATATAAAGCTCTTTACAACAAGACATGCCTTATACCTCCCCATATCGCCTTTCAAATCCCTTTTCGTCATAGATATCCAATTACAACCAATAGGTTTTGTACATTCTAGCAATGGGACAAGATCCTACACATCATTATCCTTTACGGGCTTTATCTCCTCATTTATGACACCAATCCACTTATCAAAGTTAGAACTTCACATGGTTTGATGAAAACTAATCAGATTATCTTCCATCATCCAATGCCTACCTCATGTTATTGGAGAAATGCAATGCAGTCATCTAGCATTGCACTTCCCATTTTTTTAGTAGATCTCCTTAATAGCATAGGTTCTTCAGGTGGTAGAGTTTGACTTGATCTATTATGCCTTGAACAAGGTTAGGAATGAGATACTGATTAGTGCAAATAACACCTATGGAAACATCAATATATTCTTCTTTAAAGACAAAGTCCTTTACTGTAACTCAATATCATCAAAGAATTAAGCGTTTTCTGACTTAAAATTTGACTTAATCATAGGATTGTAAAACTTGTATCCCCTGGATCTTTCAGAGCATCCAGTAAAATAGTAACTCACCATCCTTGAATCTAATTGGTTTTCATTAGGCCTATAATACCTTGCCTTAGCTGGAAATCCCTTAGCATGAAAGTTTTTTAAACTAGTCTTCTTACTTATCCAAATTTTGTAAGGGGTTTTGGCAATCGGTTTAATTAGGATCCTGTTAAGGATATATACTGCAGTTTTAAGTGCTTCTCCATAGAGCGATTCTAGTAAAGTATAATGAAAAATCATAATCCTTACCATGTTCTTAAGCGTGCTATTTCGTCTTTTTACGACAACATCTATAGTGGGCAAACTCGGCATAGTATACTGTGGGACAATACTACATTCTTTTAGGAACTTAGAAAATAGTCCTATATGCTATTCACCTTAGTCGTCATATCTACTATAATACTCACCACCACGGTTAGATCTAACACTTTTGATTCTTTTGTTAATTTGGTTCTCAACTTAAGGTTTACAATTTTAGAACATATGCAATGACTGTGACTTTTTATGGAGATATATGCACCAATATCTACCAAAATCGTCTATGAACGTCATAAAATATTGTTGACCATTTCAAGCAACTATAAGAAATGACCCACAAATATCTAGTTTTAAGATGTCCAAAGTCCTGTTGACATTAAATTTCCTTGTGTTGGTTTTTTTTTTATCTCTATACTGTAACACATAAATCAAATTTGTAAAATCTAGGGGTTCGGGAATTTCTTCTAACACAAGTCTCTTTATTCCATATGTAGAGATATGACCCAACCTCATGTGTTATAGCATAGTCGAATTCTAATTGGATATTTTTCTCTTTACACCTCGTGTACTGAATTGTAGAGATTCATTAAATGAAGAAATCATATCACTCAAATAAAGATTGTAATAGCCTGATAAAGAACCAAAACCATCCAATTTTGAATCACGAAACAAACTGAATTTTTCATTCTTAAATGAACAAGAAAAACTAGGCTGGTCCAAGGCAGAAATGGAAATTAAATTCTATATGAAACACAGAACAATAAATGTTTCATTAAGATCCAAATAAAATTCAGTCTTTAGTAATGATCTAAATTGTTCAATTGCTTTAACTACAATTGTCTTACCATCACCTACATAGATGTATCTTTCATCATCATTGGGCTTTTGGTAATTCAGGCAACCTTTTATAGACAATATAATGTGAGTTATTGCACCAAAAGCTATCCACCACATGTATCTAGGTATTGATAAAATTCTGCTTAAGCAATCCAAGAGGAGGGTGAATTGGGTTTTTAAAAAATTAAGCAAATAAAAATACACAACAATTTAAATTAATGCCTTAAGAGCTTCAATAATAGTAAATTTAACAATAAATAAGATTAAAAAGATAAGGGAAGAGCAAACACAATATTTTTACGTAGCTCGGCAAACTCCGGTTACATTTATGCCTCCAAGCTAATCGAACTTAAAGATTCCACTGTCCAAGCCTTTACAACACAAGGCTTTAAGATGCTTACAATTAACTTCCAAGGTATTAATTAAACCATTATAATCTGAGATGATCTCTCATCTCTTTGCCAAAGTGTTTCCCACAATTACAATCACTCAATCTTGATATTGAAATAAAGATTACACAAATTTTCCCTAAGATATAGTTTGAATATGCAAAAGCAACCTTAATGACAATTGTTGAATTGCACCTAAATTTGAATTTGATTGGGCCTTTATAGTTGGAGCATAAAACTAATTGTTGTTGACTTTCGAAAAATTACGGGATCGCCATTCACCTCACTCGATTTGCCAATATGACTTGTGCCAAGTGGCCATTATGATGAAATTTGAATTGTTGGATCACCGTTTGGAATTTTTTGTTGACCATTTAATTCCAGAGAGTTTACTGATCGAACTCATTTTTCCATTTTGCGTTACACTTTTTCGTTTAATTCTAGAGAGTTCGCTAATCGAAGCTGGCTTGTCATTTCCGCCTAATGGTTTATCGTTTAATTCGTGATGGCTCACTAATGGAAGTTAGCTTGCCATTTCCATGTAATGGGTTTGCCGTTTAATTCTAGAAGCTCACTTATTCGAAGCTGGCTTGTCATTTGCATATTATCGATTACCCGTTATCATCCAGGATCAATCAAAATATAACATTAAGTTATCGGTAAACTGTTTCAAAGTTAGCAGTTATCTGTTTATTTCTAAAACCTCAATTTTATCCCAAAACACTATACAGCCTAAGAATTTCATTCAGTTTTAAAAATCCCACCATTTTTAACCATTGACACACATGGTTTGTTATCATCAAAATCAATATTATAAGTATATTATGTCAGCAATCTCCCCAATTTTTATGATGATAAACCTTAAATGTATTCATAGTATGAATGATACAAAAATATTGGCTCCCGCCAAATATAAGCTCCCCCTAAGTATTTTACAAGTTTTTAAAGTACTAATATAACAAGTTATATCAATTTTAACCAATTCAAAAGCATCCCTTTCGTGTGTGCGTGTGCATACATCAATTTTAAGAACACAACTCCCCTTCAGTAAAATGCCAATTTGAACAAGTTCAAAGTTCAAATACATGTATTCTTCTCCCCTTTCATTATCAAAAAGGAAATTTAGTGTTAAAAGGAAAGAAATGCAGTAAAAAGCCAAAACTTTACCCATGTCGTCCAAGTTGAAATTCTAGCAGAACCTCCCCATATCAATAAGCATCGCCTCAAAAACACTTTTAGCAACATTACACCCAAATCATCAAAGTATAGAAGCCAACATCTCAAAATCATCAAGGTCATCACAGACCCAACAAATATCAAATCATCACACAAGACAATCATTTAATTAAAGACGAAACCATCATTATAAAAACCAATGTCCAATCTTATAAATTAAAATAAAATGTAACATAAAGTTAGTATAACATGAAGTGATAAATGTATGTGAGAAAAATAAGGTGATAGAAAGTAAAGAAAATTATTATGGTGGATGTGGTGGAGAGTTAAGAAGTGGAACCTGGAGAGCAAAAAAAATGCGCAACTAGGCATCTAGAATTGCTGCTATTAATCGAGAGTGCATTGCTGCTCATGTTCGAAAACAACAAATTGATACTAAAGTTATTGCTACTGCTACTGCTCGGAAAATGATTGAACCTCACCTATCAGCTGCTATAAAACACCCTTAGAAATTGGAGGCTCGTCAAGAATGGGATGCTCTTCAGTGTTCATCTCATGATTCTCATAATCAGGCTCTACTAGAGGTTGTGCTGCTATAGTAGGTTGTAGATCTTGATCTCTAGCTCGTAATTGAAAGTCCAATAATTGATCAGCTGGATAGATGTCATTGAGCATCATACGAACCACGAGGGCAACTATAGCATCTCGATTTTTAATTGTTGGAGTCTTAGTCCACTGAAAATTCCTCCTAGAGAATCCCAAACTAGTAATCACTTCTTCAGTCAATCTCTTAGAGGTATCAAAGATGGCTCATTAATAGGAACTCTAAAATGTCATAAAATCCTATTAATGATACTATTATAAGGAATAAACCTATTACTACCCCAAGAGTACTCAACATATGCCTAAGGATCACATATCCTATGTTAATTAACCTTTGTCTAATAATGCAATCCCACAGTCCAACATCCAACTGATTCACTTCATTAGTATGTCCCTTCTTAGGAGTGATTATATGTTGTGATATGCTATTAATAACTCTAATGTGAAAGGGAATGGAGCACAGATCATCGAAAAGGTCTCTACGTCTACAAATATTCCTAACCGCATCAACATAAACAAAATGATTGAAAACAACTCTTTCCTAGAAGTATATATCTTTAACCCCTCATTCTCAGTTCCTAAAAGTTTGATTAGATCCTTTATGTCAAACTCTACAAGAACACCACCAACATTTGTAACTATCATATCTTGTGTAGTAACCGAAAGTTCTATGTTTGAATAAAACGCTTTAACTAGATTAGGATACACATATTCCTCAATGCTTAACACACTCTCCCATCCTACTAGTTCCAACATTTCCTTAAAACTTTTATCACATATAGAGAGGTGATCAAAAGCATTTAAATTAGTGAAGTAGGAGGTGATTATAGTATGCGACATAAACCGAGCATGAAATCTTCTGGACAAGAAAAGAGTTGAAAAATGAGTTTTATCAAACTACAGACAGTTCTAGGACATATTGGACTCCTCCTTGCCATTTGTTTTTCCCTCTTGCCAACGCTTGAGCTTCCACCATCAGCCATGGATGCTTTAATGGTGAATTTGTAAAATTTGTGATTCGAGAAGATTTGAATCAATTTAGATAAAGAAAATAGGTTTATGAAGAAATGTATATGCTCAATTAATTCTATGATTAAAGAAAAATAGGTCAATTTTGAAGAGAGAGGTTCGATTAAAAGCTAGGGTTTTGATTTGGGAATTTGTAATTTTAAGGATTGAATGGTATTTGAATGATGAGAAAATGAAGTTAATGTCATTTGAAATGATTTAGGAACTTTAATATTGCAAGAAAATCTAATGAAATTGATGAATTTTTAGAGAGATGTAGAGTGGTGTCGTCGCTAGAGAGAGATACCATTATCTTTTTACACGAAGAGGTTAACCGCTAGCATTTGACTAGCTTTCTATTTCTAAACAACAAACTATTATCCTCAATCAGTTAATCATTTATTTACACATTTCACTCCTAAGTTTTTGCCTTCAAACAGTTATCCGTTTATTCAGAAATGGCTATCCATTTATTTTAACTATAATTTCACACATTTGTTTCAAACTTTGGCCAATAATTGTGTCCATTTCAATGTTATTTCATGAGTCCAAAATGTCTCAAAGGTAGTTTTTAATGCTTGAAAAATGAATGCATACAAATTTCAAAAAACAGTCAAACCAATCAACACTTACAAACACAACACATAACCTCAATATCACATATACACATGTTAATGTGAAAATTTCAAAAGCAACCATATGAACACAACACATAACCTCAATATCATATATAGACATGTTAATGTGAAAATTTCATCATCCTAAGTTCATTTCAAATTTCGATAAATTAATCTTCACTAAAGGGTTTTATAAAGATATATGCAAGTTGTTGATTGGTATAAACAAATTTTAACAGATCATCCCTTTTTTGAGCATGATCTCTCAAGAAATGATGTATAATCTCTATATGCTTGGTCCTAGAATCTTGAATGTGATTCTTTGATAGATTTGTAGCACTAGTATTGTCACACATGATAGGTATACGATCAAGTTTAATCCTGTAGTCTTTAAGGGTTTGTTTCATCTATATGGCCTATGCACTACAACTACCGTCGACAATATATTCAGCCTTGGTAGTTGAAAGAGCAACCAAATTTTATTCTTTTTTAAATCAAGAGACAAGTGAATGACCTAGAGAGTGACAAGTTCCATTAGTACTTTTCTTGTTGATTTTGTATCCAGCAAAGTCGACATCCAAATGACATGTTAAAATTAAAGGGGAAGCGAAAGTAAATTTACCAAATTAAGCCCATGGAACATGTTGAGACTTCATCTTCAACCCAAGCTTGAAAGAAAATTAGCTACTCATAAATCAACTAGGGGTAAAATGAAGGAATTACAAGATAGAGAAGGAATTACAGAAAATAAAGCTCAAAAATGAATTTATAGCTGTCAAATTAGGGGGGTGCCCCTTATTTATAGACAGAATGAGTAAACCATGGACATCAAATTAAAACAATTTGGACGCTTAGGATTGCGACATGTGGCAAGTTTTGATTGGATAGAACACATCATCAGGGTTGTCATTCCGTGTATATGCATGTATTGTACGCACATTTTTTCGGTCCACTAACATACTGCCACATCACCGATCAACCCCACATCAACATTTTAGTCATATAGGATCGTATACTGCCACATCACCGATCAACGCCACATCAACATTTTAGTCATATAGGATCGTGACACATCATCGGTCAACACCATATCATCAGTCAATGCCACATAAGTAGTTAATGTCACGTCATCAATCAGTGCCACGTCATCGTACCGTATATGTGAACAGTGTCGTGAACAGTGCCATGAACTGTACCGTGCATGTGAACAATATTGTTTATACTTTTATGCTCCTCGTAAGGTTTTTGACACTCCTGAGTTCAAAATCATTGTTTGTTTTGCTATTTGATCTCTCATTCATTGTGAAATGACCATGATGGCCCTTAAAATACATAAAATACTTAATTATAATAAAACACACATAATTTATATGAGACTTTGAGTGTAAAATGATGATTTTCTTCTTTATAAATAAACACTTTCTAGCTCTCAACAGCAGTCAAGTGAAGTAAAGATCCAATCATACCTCGATAAGTTTTTACATCAACTTCTTTACCTTTGTTCATCCTTGTCAAGCTTCATTGTTGATCTAATTGGAGTGCTTTTAGCCTTTTCATTTTCAAATCCGAATCTTTTAAGTAAATCTTTTAAATATTTGGCATGAATGATGAAGATTCCTTTCTTATTTTGTTTCATTTTTAGTCCAAGGAAATACTTCAACCCTCCCATAATACTCATCTCAAATTCTTTGCTCATACAAGATAAAAATTCGTTACACAAAGACTTATTAATAGAATAATATCATCAACATAAATTTGACAATGAATATATCTTCATTCTTATGCTTAATAAAAAGTGTAGTATCTGTTTTTTCCATTGATAAACCATTTTCTGAAAGAAATCTATTAAGCTTTTCATATCATACTTTAAGGGCTTGTATTAAACCATATAAAGCTTTAGACAACTTATATACATGATTTGGAAATTTTTCATTTTTAAAACCAGGGTGTTGTTTTACACTAACTTCTTTTGTAATATAACCATTCAAGAAAGCATTCTTAACATCCATTTGATATAAAATAAAATCTCTGTGACAAGCAAATACCAAGAACATCCTAATAAATTCTAATCAGACTAGAGGAGCAAATGTTTCATCAAAATCAATTCCTTCCTCCTAGATGTATCCTTCAGCCACTAGTGTAACTTTATTTTTTACAACTACACCAAATTCATCCATTTTATTTTTAAATACCCAAGATTGTCTTTTGGATTCAGTATAAAACATTTGCATATAAAAAATTTGAAATAGCCAATGTTGGATTTTCTATCTTTCGAAATTCATAGGGAGTTTTACTAAGATAAGATCTAATCAACACACAATTTAAAACATAATAAGTGGTGTTGATTGCTTCAGCCCAAAAATATTTTGGTAAAACATTTTCATTTAACATGGTCCTATCCATTTCTCGAATAAACATATTCTTTGTCTCAACTATTTCATTTTGTGTGGAGACCTTAGTGATGAGAATTGATGCTCAATGCTGAAGTTATTGTAAAAAATTTCAAACTCATGATTTTCAAATTCTCCATCATGATCACTTCTAATGCAAGAATTATCATATCATTTTTCATGTTGAACCTTTTTACCAAAAATTTTGAAAGTATCAAAGGTATCATCCTTATTAGCTAAGAGCAATACCCTGTGTATCTCATTTTACCACTTAGACTAGTATATCTAGAAGGTCTAAACAAATCCATGTGAAGAAGTTGAAGCGGTTTTGAAGTAGAAACGTGATTTTTTGTTTTTGAAAGATGTTTTGATTTATTTTCTAAATTGACAAGATTCGCATATTCTATCCTTTTGAAAACCAATCCTTGCAAGATCTTTAAGTAAATCATTTTTGGAAATTTTTGAAAGAAAATCCATGCTTGCATGACCTAGTCTTCTATGCCACAACCAATTATCATCATGTAATGTAGAAAAACATTTATCATGTGATGATGTGCAATCTGTATCAATGGTTTATATATTAACACATCTTTTTCCAACAAACAAAACTTTGTTATCACATGCATTCTCAATGACACATTTTGTTTTATAAAAATAACCCTATAACTTTTATCACACGATTGACTAATACTAAGTAAGTTGTGTTTCAAATTTTCAACTAAACATACATTTTCAATAATGGTAGAGGAATATTTACCAACATTACTAATACCAATAATCTTTCATTTTGAATTATCTCTAAAGGACAATTCTCCACCATTTACCATATCTATAAATCTAGTGCATGGAATGTACACTTTCATTTTGTTCTACTTAGAATAATTCATATTGCCTGGTGTATTTCCAAATTTTAGACTTCTTAACTTGGTTTGGTTCATTTATAAATAACTTCTAACTTCCTTAAAATTAAATATGCATTGGAATGACCTGAAACTTTATTATATTCCTTCTTATCTAATGCACAAAATAAGGCATTCATGGCATTGGAGTTTAAAGAGGCCTTTTTCTTTTCTACTTCACTCTATTCACGTGAAGATTTTAGAATTTCTTCCCCTTCTTTATTTTTAGTAGTTGGCATGAACAAGTCATTAGTAACGGCTTCCCATATTTCATAATCTAAATCTTGTAAGTAAATTTTCATCCTAGTTTTCCACTAAGGGTAATCATTTCCATAAAAAAAAATAGTGATTCAGTGTTGGACTGTCCTTCCTTAAAGGTAGACTCATTTTTAGTTGTCATGGATCTTATACTCTAGACGGTTAAGTCCTAACACAAGAACATTGCTCTGATACCCAAAGAAATTCTAGTTAAGCAACCCAAGAGCGTAGGTGTACGAGGTTATTAAAAAATTAAGCAAACAAAGTACACGACAATTTAAACTAATGCCTTAAGAGCTTCAATAATAGTAAATTTAACAATAAATAGATTTAAAGAGATGAGGGAAAGGGAGCAAACATGATAATATGGTTTGACAAACTCTACCTACATCTATGCCTCCAAATTAATCAAGCTTGGGGATTCCACTATCTCGGCCTTTACAATCCAAGGCTTCAAAATCCTTACAATTGACTTCCAAGGTGTCAACAAAACCTTTGCAATCTGAGATGATCTCTTACCTCTTTCCTAAAGTGTTTCCCACACTCACAATCACTCAATCTTGATAATAAAATGAAGATTACACGAATTTTCCCTAACACAATTATATGTTTACAAATGAAAGCTTAAAGTGTGATTTCATGAAAGAATAATCACTTTTAAATTCAATATAGTTTGAATGTGCAAAAGCAAGCTCATTGGCAATTGTTGACTTACATTGAAATTTGAATTTGATTGAGCCTTATAGTTGGAAAAGAAAACTAGTCATTGTTAACTTTTTGAAAATTATCGGATCGCCATTAAGCTCGCTTGATTTGCAATTCTGACTTGTGCTAAGTAACCATTATGCTGAAATTTGAATTGTTGCATCACCATTTAGAATTGTCTATTTACATTTAATTCTAAAGAGTTCACTGATCGAAGTCAGCTTGCTGTTTTCGCGTAACGGTTTGTCGTTTAATTTAAGAGAGTTCACTAACCAAAGAAACTCACCTGCCATTTTCGCATAGTGGTTTTCCGTTTAATTATAGAAACTCACTTGTTCGAAGTCGGCTTGCCATTTTTGCGTAATGGTTTGCCATTTAATTATACAAACTCACCTATTCAAAGTCGACTTGCCGTTTGCATATTATCGGTTATCTGTTATCATCTAGAATCAATTAATGTAACCTTAAATTATCAATTTACTGTTTCAAAGTTAATGGTTATCTTTTTATTTCCAGAACCTCAATTTTGTCCCTAAATACTATACGGCCTAAGAGTTTTATTCAATTTTAAAGAGTCTAACATTTTTAACCTTCGACGCACATAGTTTGTCATCATCAAAATCAATATTATGAGTATACTACATCAACAATTGAAAGCTAAATTAACCTAAGAACAAACCAAATTATTGAGCACACCTTTCTTAGCACGTCATGTATGATAATTAGTACAATGAATCTTTTTATGCCATTTAGCTTCACAAGAAGCAATAATCAGTACCTTCCACATCAGTTGGTTTCTTTTGTTCTTTTTCTTGAGGTGTTGTATCTTCAACTTCTTTATCCTTCTTTCTTTTCTTTTCCTTGTCCTTACCTTTTGAGATAGAGGCTAAATGAGCACTTTCTGCCTTATCTTAAATATAGTTTTATATGAGCTCATTCAGAGACCATGTCTTTTTTTTATAGTTGCAGATCATCTTAAACTGGTTAAACAATATTGGTAAGGATATCAAAACTAGGTGCACTAGCAAATGGATTGAAGAAATTTCTTGTCGAAATAACGATAGTAAAACTGTGGTTAAACTTTTAAGAGAAAACATTTTAAGTCAATTTGGAATCTCTCGAGTCATTATCAGTGATGGAGGTAAGCATTTTTATAATAAGTCATTTGAGTCTTTAATGAAGAAATACATTATTACAAAAAAAAATTGCTACCCCTTATCATCCTTAAACAAATGGTCAAGTTGAATTAGCAAACAGGAAGATTAAACAAATTTTGGAAAAAATGATTAACCCAAACTGAAAAGATTGGTCTCTTAGACTTAATGATGCACTTTGGGTCTACCGTACTGCATTTAAAATGTCATTAAGAATGTCACCCTATCGATTAGTTTATGGTAAACCTTGTCATTTACCTGTTGAACTTGAACATAAATCATTTTGGGCTATTAAAGTTTTTAATTCAAATTTAGATGAAGCTGGTAATGTGCGAAAATTGCAATTGAATGAACTTGAGGAATTAAGAAATGATGCAAACGAAAATTCAAGAATTATTAAAGCAAGAACAAAAGTTTTTCATGATAGAAGAATTTTTCAAAAAACATTTGAGATTGGTCAAAAAGTGTTGTTTTATAATTATCGTCTTCATTTATTTCCAGATAAGTTAAAGTCAAAATCGAGTGGCTCATTTGTTGTAAAAAAATTTATATTCATATGGGGCCATAGAAATTGAGAATCCAAAGAACGGTGTCACATTTAAAGTTAATGGTCAAAGATTAAAACTATATCTGGAACATCACCCACGTGAAGAAGACACCGACCGAAATCAATTTGGGTGACCCACCAATTCTTGATTAAGTCTTTAATGACTGATTCATTTTTTTTTTGTTTTACTTTTATTTTGTTGTTTCATTGTTTGGTTTTTTTTTTCTTGATCGATGCACTGTACATATTTTTTTAGCATTATATTTCTTGTTTAAGCATGTTTGTTTGACTATTGTATTTTCTCTCATCAATTTTCATTATATATCATGAGTACCTCAATAAGAAAAATCATGTTCTCACATCTTAAAAGACTTTTACAACTGAGATTTAATCTGAGAAGATTGATACAAAGCTGTAAATCACATCCAAAATGGGATCTACGACCACCAACATTAGATCCACCAACATTAGTGGTCTATGTTGAGGATCAACAAAGACAACTCATAGCAATAGAGCGTGGTATATATGAATTTCAATTGGAGATTGAAGTTAACTGAATAAAAGGATGAATGTTTGTTCTTTTTTTTTCTTTGTGTGATTTCTTTTTGTTGTTTTGTTCACTTTAACGTTTGATTTGATTTTGCAGTTTTAATTCTCTTTATTTTAGTGTATTTTGATTTATTTTCCCGTATAAATGGAGGATAATGGTACTCCGTGACTTCTTAAGTCGGTATTTTCAATTTTCCACAATAACTGAAACCCTAAAATCAAATATGGAAGAAATACAACATAAACTGCATAAGCATTTTCCCTCTCTCCCTCAAAAGGCCCTCGGGAACATTTATAAAGCTCGTTGTGAACGATTGCCATTTGTTAATGATCAATGGCATTCCTTCTTATATTTGTTGGTTAATTGAAGCAAAGGTCCGATTAGCAGGTGAGTTTTCTGATCCATTTGTTTCTTTCATGCCTAGTTTTGGTAAAAGTACATTTGCTAAAAAAAGGAGAGCTAAACGACTTGGCTCAAAATGTCATAACTGTGTAAGACTTGGTTGCAAACAGCCAGATTGTAAATCTTTAGGAATGATGTCTGATACTCATGAAGATAAAATTAAATTCGTTAAAGATGGCCTGAGTAAAGAATCGTTAGATGATATCTTACGATCTCTTGAGACGCATCAAAGCGGATATGTGCAACGTGAGATTCATAATTTGTGAATATTATTCCAAAAAGAAAGTGCACAGTTTAGTCTTGGGAATATGACTCAAAAAGACTTTGTTTGCCAGTTTATAAGAAAACTGGATGGGAAGCCTATCCTCGACCCATAGAGGGCGTTCAAACCGTTACTAAATGTAAAATCAGAGGAAGATATGAGCCACAATCACAACTAACAGTAAATATCCTTTTATTTTGCTGCTCTTTTATCATTTGCATTATTGCATTTAGTGGTGTGCTTTTGTATTTAATAATATTTGTTTTCTTTTACTATTTGCTTTTTCTAATCACTATTTTCTTTTTACTGTTTGCTTTTGAATTATTGAGCCACGAACTTTACTCATCATTTGACAAATATGCCAACCCATTTACAGTTGTTTCTCATTATTTCTATCACCAAGATCTTTAAATATGAGCTCATTTTTCAAACACTCACAACTTGTTTTTAAAAGATTATTCCAATGGCTGCATCTTCGAGTAAACAATTCAAAAACATTTGTGTGCTTTCTGGGTTTCACTATGGAAAGTATAAAGAGTTCCTTTAGGCAATTGTAGATCTTGGTCGTGTCATAACAGAGAGGAAACTCCATCTTGTATATGGAGGAGGTGAACGAGGGTTATCAAGACTTGTCTCAAAAGCTGTTTTTACTAGAGCAAGCCAAGTACTAGGCATTATCCCAAAAGCCATTAAATCATGCTGATACTTTTATTTTCTTACCAGGAGATCTTGCAACTTTTAAGGCACTAATTACATTTGCATCTTGGGCCCACTTGAACATTCATCAAAAACCCATCGGTTTATTAAATGTTAATAATTTTTATGATGGCTTAATAATTTTTATTAACCATGCAATAAAGAATCATTTTGTTCCACACTCTGTAAAAAAACTCTTTATCTTTGCTTCTACTGCTAATGAGTTACTTGATCTTTTACATGCTTATACACCAGAGCCAGATCCCAAGACTTTTGTTCTGGATTGGTCGACTAATGATGGTAGCAATAGCAATAATAAGAAGTGCAAATTAAATTTAACTCTCCATCTGTAAATATTTTTTGTTGCAATGTTCATGTGATGTCTTCTAAACTCTTCATCTTTCCTTTTAAAACATTGAGAATAATGTCTCTTTTAGATTAGGGGGAGGAAATAGTTGATAATTGTGGAATGTCTTAGTCCTGATGATGTTTATATAAAAAATATTTCTGTAAAGAGTAACTTTGGACTAAATTTGAGTCGAAAATGGCTAGATATGGAGAGTGCAATACCTCTAAAAACGCATCTTCTTAATCTTAGAGTTTTATTAAAAAAAATTGACTTTTTCTTATTCTTTGTTATTTGCTTTTAAGCTTCTGCATCGAGTTCATGTGAGATCTCCTCCTCTTCTTCTTTTTTTTTTATTTTTTTATTTTTTTATTTTTTTATAGATATCTATAAAATTATAAAATGTTTAGATTAGGTTGCGGGTGGGGATAATTGACGTATGTTTTTAAATATGTGTGTTTGTTTTTCTCTTTTCTTTTTAAAAAAACCCAAAAAAATATTTTTGTTTTTATCTAAGATGACTGTGTAAAGAGTCACGATTTTTGAGACGCATCCTAATAGTCCTATTGTATTATATTTTGATTTTGAAATTCATAGTAATTTGTTCTTGTTCCCTTTTCTTTGAATTACTCAAATTTGTGAACTCTCCACTTGGTTATTAAGTCATTTAATTGTTTACTCATTTAATAGGTATTATTGAATCATTCTTCACACACACACTATGACACATACTAGTGGGTTGTAAGTTAAAAATTTTTGCAGCATTTAGTTCTTTTGATTTATTAGGAATAATATCTAAGGTAATAGAAAGTTATATTGCAAAAAAAACAAAAAAAAAAAGAAAATTAATAATTTGTTTAATTTTACTATATCTAGAACCCGAGTAATTAAGTCCGAAGGAGTGTTTCAACACCTAGTGCCCTAAGGTCAACTAGTCTGGGAGTCACTAGCCTAAAGCCTCATGGATTATAGATATATTGTTTGCTTGTTTATTAGAAACCCGAGTAATTAAGTTCATAGGGGTGCTTCAACACCTAGTGCCCTAAGGTTAATTGGTCTGGAGTCACTGACCTAAAGCTCACTATATGGGTTAGAAATGTAATATTTTAAAATATGTGTGAATAATCTATTGTCTAAAGATAGAATTTCTAATGAATTTTGGAACGGAAATGTTGTTTTTCTTTTAATGAAACCCCATAAGTATTGTGTTAATTACTTGAGTATAAAAAAATGTTTGATAATATTCTGGATAATGAGTGAACACTAAAGAGGTAAAGAAATCTGGGAAAGTTCATTTATTTGATAGTTTAGAGGATAGATGAACAACTATTAATTTACATGTGAATTTTGTAAATCTTAATTTAATATAACACTTTAATTGCTAGGGGCTAGCAATAAGTTGGTTGGGGGTGTGATTAGTATTAAAAGTTACTTAATGATCAATCGATAATAATGTTATTTTGTGCTTATTTTATAATTTATATTTGTGTTTATGTAATATATTAGGAATTATTAATTATGTTTTAAATATATCTAATTTTGTGTCTTTTTGTGTGTTTATTAGGTAAAATATTAATTTCACGTAATTTAAGGCTCCAAACAGATAAACGAAGGTCAAATTTGGATTCCGGAGATCCGAAAACCTTAAGATGAGTTAAGATCAGTTTAAAACTGGGCTTGTGTAAAAAGAGTTGACTTTTCCTGTTTACCGAGCACTGATTGGATGATAAAATGAGCTTACAATAGATATGAGTGCATGGGATAGCTGGTAATTTTATCTAAATCTCAACCGTTCATGATTTAATAGCCATGATTGTGCCACGTGGCAATGGTTGGTGAAGCAAGTTGTAGGATTCGAATCTTTATATTCGGGTCGACCCGATCCACCCATTAACCCTCCAAATTTCAACCGTTCTTTGGCCAAATCAAACGAGTCAAATGATGACACGTGTCATGTTGACTTTGGAAGTTTGACCAGTCATTGGATCTTGATCTAATGGTTGCTAAGAGCGCATGCATGAAGGTTATGATGGACCACAAAACACTAGATTATGAATTTATTTTTCTATAAATAGTAGGGATGGCAACGGGGAGGGGAGGGGAGGGGACCAATCTCCCCGTACCCATCCCCGATATTTTGCGTATGTTCCCATCCCCTCCCTGTCCCCATCAGAATTACTTGAGAGAATCTTCATCCCCTCCCCGAATAATAACAGGGGATCCCCGAGGGTCCCCGATCCCCGAATAACTAATACATTTTTTTTTCGATTTTGAGTTAATCATATTAAAATAAAAAATTTAAATAAAAGTAAAGTTCGAAATATATCTTACATTAATATCTATTACAAAAGTCACATACACTAAATTAGTAAGTAACGCAACATGCAAGGGATACAAACTTCTTTTACAAACTATCATGAACAAATTAATAGTCTAATACAAAATTGTTACAAATAAAATCAAATTTAGATTCAAAATTAACTTTTTCAATGGTGGCATGGGCACTTTATAAATGCGGATTATTCCCTTTACAACACAATAGTTAAATCGGAGCAAATCAAAAGCAAATATTATATTAGATTAGATTAGATATTAAAATTGTGATTCATTGTAAGCAATTATAACATCTAAAAATAAATAAAAAAATAGATTTAAGTTTAAAATATTTAAAGAATATTAAAATTAAAAAAAAATGTTTGGCTATTAGAATCTACTCGGTCTTTTTAATGTCCTAAATAAAAATTTAGGACTTTAATTAGTTAATTAGGCCTAAAAGTTTAATAATATAAATATTTTGATATTTTTTACTTTTACCAATATTTATAATTTTATAATTTAAATTTTATTATTTATTTACTAGTAATTTTAAAAAATTAAAATGGGGAAATGGGTAGGGGATGGGGATTCCACCTCATCCCCCTCCCCTCCCTGAATAAGAAATTGGGTAAAAAAATTTCCCCGTCTCCTCCCCGAATAAGAAATTGGGTATGAAATTATCCTCATACCCTTCCCGAATGGGGAAAATCCCCGAGGATACCCGTCTCCGTGGGGATTTTTGTCATCCCTAATAAATAGAGCCTCATTTTTATGTTTTTAATCATCTCTCTACATCTCTCTTCTTCTCAATTTCTCTTCATCTCCCTGTAATCTTGATTTTCACGTGTGTTTTTAATATTTTGTATAATTATTTTTATAAATATATTTAGTTTTATTTTCAATTTTAGTTGTTTTTATTACTTTTAATTATAAGTAATTTAATTTTAATAATTCTTTTTATTTCAATTATGCTTAACTAAATAATAATAGTTATGGTTAGGTGACACTCTTATGAAATAAATATGATTTGATCAAATTCTATTTTTAATTTTATAAATTAAATTATTTTCGATTTAATTATACATATTTTATATTTTGAAATTTTGATTTATTGTAGACAAACAAGGGAGTTTGGCACAATAAATTCTTAATATCTTAATTTAAGGTATGGTAAAAATGGTATTTTGACTTATAGTAGACAAATTAAATTTTGGCACAATAAATACTTAATCCATCAAAAAATTAAAGGGAAAATAATAATAATTTATATAATTAATCTTTTGGGCAATAAATCTAAAAAAAATGGTAAAAAAATTTATTAAGTTTTATTTACTACTAAGAGTGGATCTACAACTCTAACTAGTTCAATTTCATAGTTTCATTTAAATTAAGTTGTTTATATTCAAGTTTTATTTTTACTTTTAGATAAAATAAAATAAACAATTAAATCTTTTTTCTGAGGATCGACCTCGGACTCACCGAACTATAATATAACAAGACACTCTTATACTTGGGAGTTAAAAAGTACTTTTAAGTTGTGTCACCTATTTAGGTTACATTTAGCTTCTGAGATTAGGTGGGATTAAACAAATTTTCAAGATAAAAATTTTTATCCTATCCAAGGATATGTTTTGCTACCCAGGATTAACAAATTTATCCAATGTTTACTTCAAAGATTTGGGTATAACATATGCACTTTATTATTTTATTTAATTTAGTTTATTATTTTTCCCTTCAACGTGAATTTTTTAAAGTCGTTAAAACTTATTACAATTTCTCACTAGTGAAATTTTACGCAGCCCAATCACTCGATACAAAATAAATCGATGTAGGTTGTCAAATTTGACGTGTTTATAAATGATCATGTTTGGATTATATTAAACTAGTCATGGCACGAAATCGAGATAATACAAACATGATCTGATGACTTGTGCTGTAGTTCTTATTACAACGCTCAAGTTTGTCATTATCTTAATTTGTATTATGCTTGTAAAAAAAAAAAAAGGTACTTGTTACTATAAATTGAGAAAGAAAGAAGGAGAAAGAGAAAGAAAGAGAGAGAGACATAGAGAGATGCCAAACTGAGCCAGGACAACCCAAACCTAATCGGCAAAACCGGCCCGACTGCTATTTGAGATTCCAAACACCTAACCATCAAATAAGGGTACCAATCGGAAGCTCTTGAACTATTGGTCATCCTTGCATCATCTTCACTACCGGAAAAGAGTCAGAAAGTCGACGATCGAAGCCGTGAGGAACTACAGAACCACCGCCTCATTTCACCGTGATTATATCAGTTTCCGGCCATGACACTGGCTAAGTTTTATTCATCAGATATCTTCTTCAATTTTCAACCATCCACAGCCACCAATACGACTAATTTGCCCCTCATCATCCTGGTAACGTTCTCATGGCCGTGAAGCTCGATCTGGCATCGTTGCCGCGCGTCAGAGCTCACCGCCACCACTGTTGGACTCAGCGCAGTTTGAAGTGTCTAACCCAAGCTTCTCAACCACTATCGGTTGACTTTTGATCACTGTTGGCCAATGAGGGCATTTCAGTAATTTCACACTTTGATGAATATTTTGTAATTTCCAACTTCATGGATATTTTAGTAATTCCAAAATTGAGGATAAGCTAGTAATTATGATTTTGAGGGTAATTCAGTAGTTTATAATTTTGGAATATTTTAGTAATTTACATATTCGAGGCTATTTTAGTAATTTTATGAACACAAGAGTTGTATGTTGTGGATAAATGTTCATTTTGAGCTTTATTACATTAAGTTGGTTGTATTTCACATTCACGAAAAATAATTATGTCGTTTCCTTGATTTAGGAGAAGCCCCGAGGGAGAACTGATCTGCGGACATGGACGATAGCCGAGTTTAAGCATCATCACTATAAGTGGAATATATAAAACTTATTTTTATAGTTTATTATGATTTTATAGTGAAGCATACTTACAAAATAAGTTTTTTAATGTTCTGATTTAATGGTTTTCTATAAATGAAGTTTTATTTACCAACTGATATTTATTATAAAATAATATGTATGATTATTGATTCTATTATTGATTTTGAGTAAATACATGAGAGTGATTTAACATAAAAGAAAATAGATTTAAAGTATGTTAATGAAAAAGGAAATAAGAGTTTAAAGTATGATTAAAACGTTTATGTATATGTGTAAAAAAGATTATTTGCAAAATCATTAGACAGTACCCTTCCCCCCAGTTGCAGTGATACTGATGAGATGAGAGGTCATTGGGGCCCGTCTGAACATACATAGAGGCTTTGGACTGTGTTTGGACGCTTTTGCCTTTTGTAGACTTATGCATGCAGTATGATAATAACATAAATACAATTACTGAGGTACAGTTGAGATACTGGCCTTTGGGACTCATCTGAGTATACACAGAGGTTTTGGCCCGTGTGCTTAGGCGCCTTTATCCTTTAGGGACTAGTTTATGCATGCAAAGATATGATGAGATATATGAGATACATGAGATACATGAGATAGCACTCCATTGGTGTACCTGTGGTAGCTCTGAGCATGACAGTATCTAGATAGTATGTCATTGCGCTGCCTGTATGAGCATCGGGTATGACAAGATTACTCCCCTAGGTACTTGTTTAGTGACAGTTTCAAAATTGAGTATTTTATATTATGTTTTGGTATGGTTTTCATAAGTATTACATATTGTGTCATGTCTTCTTTTAATGACAGTTGTTTGATTTAAAATTTATATGATATAACTATGCTCGTACTTCTTTTAATGACAGTTGTTCTATTTAAAATTTATATAATATAACTATGCTCGTACTTATAGTTTGATAAAAATGGTATTTTGAAAAGATATGATTATTTTAAAGTAAATTTATTTTCAAAAACTATTACCTATTCGCTAAGCTCACGATGTTTTATATTCACCCCATTTTTATTATAATCCCCCCCACAGGAGGTTATAGATACACCAGTCGATCCAACAAATCTAGTTATTTTGGATTTTGTCCACGTGATGGTGGTATGAATTTTGGTGTGATTGTTAAAATATTTTGGATTGTATGATTTTTTTTATTTTTGGGTGATTAAAGATAAGCAAATGTATTCATATATTTATTTTTGGCATTGGATATTTGGGTGATATTTGATATATTGGTTGAGGAGGTTGATTGATGAAGTTGGTTGTATTTTGAATTATTTTGGGAGTACTTATTTGTTAAATTTACAAGTTTGGGAATGTTATATTTACAGGGGGAGACTCTGTCGAATTTTCGGTCAAATCCTTACTAATTAGAATTTGATCAGTTCAATTAATTGCCTCTAGATAGAATCGCCCTTGGAGTTCAGGGCGGGTTGTTTCATTGAGACTGTTATTCCCTATTTTTTAATGGATTTAGATAGGACTATTTCTCATATCTTAAATTAAGCCAAATTTGATATGAATAATAACATTTTATTCAATACTTTCTTTTTAACTTGTTTTTAATTTAAGATTAAGTATAAAAATTTTAATTCAATAATTCATATAAACTATTAAAGAATATAACAATAAAAAATTATTAATTTACTCATTTACAATGATACTTTATATTTTTTGTTACATTCAGCAATTAGTAATATAATTTAAAATAATTAAACTATTTAAATAGTTATTTTTGCTTCATTCAATTGAATTTAACGTAATCTTATTTGACCTATTATTATAATTTAATATAATTCTAAAAGTTAATCCAATTTAATTATGTATGCTAAATGTAGCCTTAAGATGCATTGGTGGCAGAAATATAAGCTTGGGATAGGACTATTATGTTGTATGTTAGTGCATATACAGCTTTGGAATAAGTTTACCCTAGCCCCACATAATAACTTCATAAACTTAATCAAGAAAATTTATCCCGTGACCCATGATAAGAATGATTTTTGGGATTAATTCTGTAGGTCAAGTATATTTACTAATTTATCAATAAAAATATTATATCGATATGTAATGTCTAAATCATATATAAACCATTATATTAAATAATAATAAATTATTAATTGATTTTAAAAGAAATATTCAAAAAAAATTACTTAATTTAAATTTGTTATTTACTATTATAATTATAACATTATTAATATAAATATCGTAATTAATGTAAAAAATATATTATAATAACATAAAAAAATAATTAATAATGAAAATAAATTTATTAATTGATTACAAAATAAATATTCAAAAAAATTCACTTAATTTAAATTTATTATTTACTTTTTTATATTATTATAAGTATTAAATTTATTTTTTTTCACATTAATTGTAATTATTTTAAATTTACATATATGTGTGGTTTAATAGATTTTTCAAAACCGATCAGTTTAATAAATAAATTAACAAGATCACATAAATTCTTTTAAAAATAAAATAATTGAATAAATACTAAAATTTATCAACTATAAATTACTAAAATATTTAGTTTATTCCAACAGTAATTCTTCAAAATATTTCTATCGAATGAGTTTCATGTTTTTCACTTTCAAGTCTATTATTTGAAAATGATATCAAACGTGTTCTTGAATTTTAAAAATAAATATAAAAGTGAGATTTTCATTCTTATTTTTGTTTTATGAAATAACTATTAAAAAATAACATTGAACTTTAAGGTTTTCTAAATTGTGAATTTAGATTTCAGTCTTGTTTTATTTTAACTAAAATTATATTAAAATGTTAAACACAAATCAACTTGACGGAATCATTTACATATGGTATGATCTGTTCCCAAATAACAAAACTGTTCTATTTTTTATTCTAAATCCTGCCAAATCTATTAAATTCTAAAAAATTAGCCCAAATTATGTTCAAATAAAATAGAATCTCAAATTCCGAATAAGACTCGTGGATTTCTGGTAACGCTACAGTGTAAATAAGTAATTTATACAATCAGAAGTGATCACACGGGCGATGTCGCCCACCACAAGAGGAGCACGTCACCCAGGTGATCACCCTCTATACAATAACTAAGGCTTAATTCTATAAGGAATCTCGTTTTATTTAATTTAATTAATTAAAAATTTAAAAATAAATCGACTGAACATAATCTTAATAATCTTTTGAGATACGGTCAAATCTCATCTTGAACGATAAAATAATTGAAAAACTTAATTTATATTCCAACTAATGTGATAAACAATACCACTAACTGATTACATTAAATGATAGATAATTATTAAATTTTATCATTTTTATTAAAATTAATAATTTTTATTTGTATCGCATTGACCAATTAGAATAGACACTAAAAGAGAAATTATCAGTTATATACTCTTAAATGACACACGTATCAAACGTGCTACAATATTTTTTACATCTATCATTCGTTTACCCTAAATTGACAAAACACTTCTACCGTTCACCAATCCGTTAACTATCGTTTGCAAGCGCTGGCATTATAAGGGTAATCTAGTCTTTTAAGATAGAAGAAACTTTGATTAAAAAAATGACATGTCATCCCATTTATCTAGTAACAAATGACATGTCATATGATATATATTGATAAGCATGACATGTCCTCTCATTTATCGGATAATTGTTAATAATTGCTAAAAGAAAAAGCTACTTTACAACCGAATCTACTCTGCCAAAATTTAACCTAAATTTTTGAAGATCTACTCCTCCAAACTCCAACTGAAATTTTTTATGGTATAATATGTATAATTGTAAATAATATGCTGTTAATAATTTTTTATGGTATAATATGGATATTTTTTATGGATAATTGTTAATAATATGTACCATTAATAATTCATATTTTTTTAATCAAAAAATGTATTGTTAATAAAAAAATTTAAAAAAATTATATATTAAAAATTTACGTTAATTTTTTGGGTATATTTATCTTTTTATTTCATTTTGAGTTTCAAGTGCAAAATAGTTAATTTGTCACAATTATATTAATTTTCTAACGGAAGTTAACGAATTGGTGGACAGCAGAAGTGTTTTGTCAACTTAAAATATACGAGTGATATATACAAAAAATATTATAATATATTTAATACAGATATCATTTAAAAATATATAACTGATAATTTCCCAACACTAAAAATTCCTTAAGTAAATAGAAGTCGGCGATTTCTGCCGACCCTACATAAGCAATCTGTACGATAGCAAACTCTTGGACGTCCTTGCTGACGTAAAGAAATAGAAAAAACCTAGTTGAGAAGATTGAATTGAGTTATCATTACGACTTCAATTAATTTATTATTTATTTTTCAATCTAAACAATTGCTTATAAGAGGAGAACAAAACAAAAAATAAAAAGCACAGTTCATTTGTATACTTTGAAGTTTACTCTAATGGGTTGGAGAGGAATGCTGGGTTTCGAGTATGGGATTGTTCAGGCACCATTGGGACCTGATATTTCAGGCCCGGAGCTTGTAGCTGCTGTTGCTAATGCCGGTGGTCTTGGTCTTCTTAGAGCCCCCGATTGGGTGCTTAATTATTTAATTATTTCAACCATTCTTCGTAATTAATCCCTTTAGCTTATTCTTTGTTGATTTTTATTTTTTTTAATTTTTTGGTATGGTATGGCAGGAAGCACCAGATTACTTGAGGGATCTGATAAGGAAGACAAGATCATTAACAGAGCGACCATTTGGGGTTGGTGTGGTTCTAGCATTTCCCCACAACGAAAATATAAAGGCTATACTTAGTGAAAAAGTAGCAGTTTTGCAAGTTTCCTGGGGTGAATATTCAGAGGAGCTCGTTCTTGAAGCTCATAGTGCTGGAGTCAAAGTTGTCCCCCAAGTGAGTCTTGTCTTCTCTACCATACCATAGTGACTTTATTAATTATTACAAATGTTTTAATTCAGGCACAATGACATAGTTAGCTACACCAATACACAAATATAAATGGAAAATCTAGCTATTAGACAACACCATATGGCAGTGCCCACTAGATCATTGCTCATTATAAATACGGACTTGAAACTACATATGATTGTCACCTTGATATTCTTTTGAATTACAAATATTTTTCCATTGGAGGTTGGGAGTTTTGACGAAGCAAGAAAAGCAGTTAACGCAGGTGTAGATGCAATTATAGTCCAAGGACGTGAAGCTGGGGGCCATGTAATTGGACAGGTATGATTTGTTTGTTGTTTGAAAAGGATGATTGCACTTGCAAATTGAAATTTTTGTTTGGATTTTATAGCTTCTTAATTCCATTAAGAAATTATATTCCATATATTTTGTTTGAGATTAAAGAAACAAATGGCCATTTGTCTGTGACTAATAAAAGCAACTATAGATGAGTAATGATGAAGCAACTAGGAATCAACAATAAAACTCAGTTATTCTCTCATTAGCAGGAATGGTCATTCTTCTTTCCCTGTGACGGAAACTATTATTATCCATAGATCTAACCTATTACTTGGTTTGTAATTTCATGCACTAGTCTGTTGATGATGTGAGTAGCTATTACCTGTTTCAAGTAGCAGATGAACAGTGTTGACCTCTGTATCTTTGTTGTTTGCATTTGATCATGCATAGGATGGTTTGATTTCCTTATTGCCAATGGTGGTTGATCTTATCGGGGATCGAGATATTCCAATAATTGCTGCAGGTGGTATTGTGGATGCACGTGGTTATGTTGCAGCCCTGTCTCTTGGTGCTCAAGGCATCTGCTTAGGCACAAGGTTTGTCACATTTCATCTTCTATTATCATTCTGACAATTAAAACTTATTATGGTTATCTGTCAAATGTAAGTGGGCATAGATGATATACATTTGAAGAATGCAAAAGATAATATTTAACTTTGTTTTAAACTTCAGTTTCAAGATAAAGAAACATCAAGATGTGGAAAATCTTAAGTCACTACAATTAAATAATAGCTTAGATGTAGAAAATTCTCACATCCTGTTTAAAATTTATTGCAGGTTTGTGGCAAGTGAGGAAAGCTATGCGCATCCTGAGTACAAGAGAAAGTTGGTTGAAATGGACAAAACTGAATATACAGATGTATTTGGCAGGGCAAGATGGCCCGGTGCACCCCACCGTGTGCTGCAAACACCTTTCTTCAGTAACTGGAAAAATATCCCAGCGCATGAAAATGAAGTGAACCAGCCGATCATCGGCCGCTCAACAATACATGGCATTGTAAGAATAGGTTTTGCTCATAACTTTGACAATATCAACATATACATGCATAGCTTGTGATTGACTTATTTTATTCTCAAAACAGGAGAAAAAAATCCATCGCTTAGCAGGTACTGTTCCGAATGTTACAACAACAGGTGATATTGACAGTATGGTGATGTTTGCTGGCGAAGGTGTTGGCCTCATCAGGGAAATTCTCCCTGCAGGAGAAGTGGTAAAGCAGCTTGTTGAAGGCGCTCAACTTTTGGTGCACACTAAGTTTAGTGGTTTGTAATCTTAATAATAATATAGAAGCGTAGTGGTTGGCTAATTGGGTTTTATAATGAGCTGCTATGTTAGGCATGGTTTTGTCAGATTGCGTGGCTTGGTTGTTAAACTCTGTTTTAAAGGAATTTGAATTTCTTTCATGCATATTATTAGCTCTTAATTCTAATGCCAAAAAAAGGGCTTCGGTGGCATCAATGGATCAAGACTGCTCATTAACAAATCGAGTGGGACTATTATCACCCCTCTAATATCGTAATAAAATCCCACTTACTCTACATTTGCAGTTTAACCTTGAATTTTATTTACACCTCAGTATCATCTTTTTAAATTTTCATTGTAAAAGAACAGCATAGTCATTGTAGAATTTAGATGCGTTCTGTTCATACGCCAAAAATTGCAAAAGATTTTTCAATTATTAAGACTGACATTAATTAAGATTTGAAAGAATTTTTATTTAAATTTGGATGAAAAATTAAATAAAAAAACAAAAGAATTAGAAAGAGAATCTAGCAATGAAAGAGATAGACACCATTAACAAAATCATTGCAAGAGTTGTTTAATTAACGTTTCAAGAAAAACAACTCGTGGTATCAATGCATTGACCTAGAGATAAAGAGGATTTTGAGACAGATCTTCTATGGAGTTTTTCTTGAGGTAAACAAAATTATCCCATTGACATGTTTCCTAGTGTTTAAACCTTATGTCATTTAATATTTTAATTTGAAGAATGTTAGGGAGCTCATTTATTTGAGAAGATACGAGAAATTGGACTAGTAAAAAATCGCTTTGACGAAAATAGCCTGTAGAAAAAGGTTTGTATTTTTTAGGATTCGAGGATAAATAACAGTGAAGGGTTATTTGTGTAATAAATATAAGTTTTTAAAAAAGAGAAAAGAACATTTACACCCCTTTATTTGGGGAAATGGTCACAAAAACTTTCAAGTTTTCAATAGGAGACATCAAGACTTTCTTTTTAAAAAAGAGTTTTGACATCTCTTTTTGAAAAATTGAGTTTTTGTGATTATTTTTTTAAACTTTAGGGATGTAGTGCATTTTTTTCTTTAAAAGAAGACATTACATTTTATGTATTTTTTAATTGGCATATTTAATAAAGATATTTTATAAGAAATTTGGAGGGGTCTCAGTAACTCCACTTAAACAAATCATATGCGAAAAATTATAGGAAGCCTAATAAATTTTTAACAAAATTATAGTAAAGAATTGAAGCTATTAAAATCCATATTTTTTTATGTCAACATACCCCTTCTAATTAATAACTCTAAAATTTAAACAAATTTTATCTTCAACGAAATTCATAATTGTTTGCTTGATATGATTTCTCTACTATCCAATTTTATTTTTTTTTTTGAATTGTGAAGAAAAGAAAGTAACATTAATTCATTCAAATAAACTTTTACATACAGCATCTGGACTCTTGCAACACAACGTTACAAATTTTCTCAGGAGCATCGTCCATCCAAAACCTGCTCATTCGGACTTTTAATGGTCAATTTTGCCATAAGATGAGCGGCCTCATTGCACTCACGGGGAGCACACTCCCTTTTGAAGTAATTTCTATCCAACAGCTCAATAATTTCATCGATGACCCCACTCAACCTCACATCTGCGACTGCTAATTATATTTTTGTTAAATGTTAGCAAGTTTCACAACATTTAGAGCATCTGATTTAAGAAATGCTGGCACTAATCCCGTGTCAATGGGGAACTAACAGCGACAGCCTCCACAAATTCCACATCATTTAGGCAATTGATTCTCTGATTATATGCTGCCATTACTTCCCCTTCGGCGTTACTGATCAGCACTCCCAACTCTAGCAACTCCTTCCTTGTACTTAGTTTCACCATCAACATTTATTTTGTACACAGAGCGAGGTGGAGGTTTTCAGTTGATGGCTACTCGAACCCATGAAAGACAATCTTGCTTCTGATGAGTGGCAACTTCTCTGGATAAGTCCCCTGGCTTTATTTACTACTTCTTGGGAGCTGAGAGAGAATCTATTGTGAGAATGACTGTTTCTGTAAACCAAATGGACCAACAAAGAACCACCCACCTCTCAAACTCCTCCTCCATCACAACTGATGCTATAAAATTGGAAAGGCTAAAAAAGTCTTAAGGAAATTCATATTAATCAAAGTCGCAACGGAAACAACCAGCATTCTCTGTCATTTTCTTTTTAAAATAAATTAATGAATACGTGCAAAATATTGTTACATGCTCTGTGAAAGGAGATTTTTATCTTAGAAAAGAGGGAGAAATTTCCACCACCCTATACTTTAAATAGAAACTTGAAGAAATATTTGGGTACTTCATATCTAGTACAATATAATAGCCACTCTTAGATTGCATTATAGCGCAGCTGCCCCAAATGCTCTCTTAACTAAGTAGTTTCCTCCTTTATTATAACTCCACGTGAGTTGATCTATCCACAGCAGGAATTTTTGGCAAATAAATTTTTAGGATATAGGTAACATCCTCTTCCACAAAGTATTCTCCAATGAGTTGTTCCTTCCAATTTCTATTTTCATCAATCAGATCAGCGACTTCTGATTGTGGAGGTAGGGTTGGAGGGCAGAATGTCTTAAATGCACTGGGACGAGGAAGCCACGATTATTACAATTTTTAAATTAAAATATAACCAGTTTCAACTTGCCACCGCGCTCCTCTGCAATTAATTCTCTGCCTTATAATAAGCTCCTCCAGAGAAAGGATAGATTGTGACCCAATTTGGATTTGCTTTCCCTGAAACTGCTGCTAATTATGAATATGCATCGGGATTAGGTACTCGCCTTCAGGGCAGGAGAGAGAGAGAGTAGAAGATGTGGTGAGCGTTAAGACTTGATCATGACTTGGACAAGTTGGTTAATATTCTGTTAGTTGAGAACCTTAGTGGGTTCCGTTGAATAAGCTTTGAGTGCTGATTTTCTGGACAACTTAGTTATTTTCCAAATTATTTTGTTGTTGTTCCATTTTCTACCTTAGTATGTAAAGTGCAGAAACTATATATGTAGTGCGGAACTAATGGAATAAAGACATGAAAGTTTAAGCTTACAGCAATATTTCTTCCTCTCTTTTCTTCTTTTATCTCAGTTTCACTTCTTGGTCGCAAATTCTACATGTTAGTGGTATCAGAACTTGCGGCAAAACTAATGTTGAATTTCGCCATGAGTCAAGCTCTGATCAAGTTAATGCCACCTTACAAACCGTCTTAACGGAGCTTCGAGCCTTGAGAATCTCACGCAGCTTAAACACTGTCAATACTGAAACTAACCCTTTTGTCCTTGCAGAATCCTCACACCACCCAAACCAAGTCCTTCTGGCCATGGTCCAACCACTGACAGACCCCATCAACATATCAAATTGTCCTTCTCAAAGTTTAATGAAGAAGGCCCAACTAGCTGGATCTACAAACCAGAACAATAATTTGACTTCAAAAATATTGCCCCATGTCAACAAGTTCAGCTAGCATCTTTTCATCTAGAAGGAATCACCTTACAGTGGCAGAGGTGGTTGATGAAGCTTCACAGACCTCTGGATGAGTTCACGAAATTAGTATTGTTCTGTTTCTGCCCAACCGACTACAAGGATCCGTCTGAAGCTTTGACTCGCCTTGAACAAACTTTAAAACTAGCAGCCTACAAGAAACTTTTGAAAAGCTCTCCCATTAGGTTAATGGCATTAGTTGTTTTGTTGCAGGACCCTGAGACAACGTCCGGTTAGATGTTAAAATCAAACAACCTCGAACCTTGGCGGACAATATAGGAGTGGATCGACTCGTTGAAGAATGAAACCTGCTGCAAAGAAAAACTGACATGTCTTATCATTCCCAAACAACCATGATAAAGCCTCGGACAACGCCAAATACAATGGTTGGCGTGCTAGGGCCTCTGCCAGTCCAAAGAACAAACCAGAGCTCTAGTAATACAGCAATTTCCTTTCGAAGAATCACCAACAAGGAGGCGGGGGAACGCAGAGAGAAAGGATTATGCTACTACTGTGATAAGAAGTTCGTGTCGAGCAATCGTTGTGAGCGGCCACAACTATTTATGATAGAGGACTCTCCTCAGTTGAACCCCAGCGATGACAAAGACGTTCAACATGCACATGAGAATTATGAAGTTATACTAGAATTTTTTCACGCTATTATAGGTACAACACATCCTCAAACCATTTGTGTCCAAGACAAGAACAAGGATGTTACGGTTTTAATAGACGGCGGCAACATTCACAACTTCATCGATCAAGCTATAGTCTCTAAGTTCAGGTTACCAGTGGTTCGTGACAAGAAGTTTCAAGCCATTGTTGAAAACTGAGAGGAGATAGAGTGCACAAGACAGTGCCAGGGACTCAGTCTCATAATTCGAGGTTAATTATGTTGGAGAAAAATCAAATTTTTAAATTTTTATAAAACTTTTAGGATCGTTCTCATATAATATATAAGAATTTGTAATATAGAAATCATATTTTGAAAATTTGATTTGGCTTTTTCCACTGAAGTGATTTAGGCTCCCAAATCACGATCCGTCACCACCACTCCTGTTAGATCACGATCTGTCACCACCACTCCTGTTAGATCACGATCCGCCACCAAATAATCTTTCAGGCTATGACTCAATTTTGATCTGCACTTGACGTGTGGGCGCCTTTATCACCACTAAAGCAACTAGCACGAGTAAATTTTTCTCTCAAGATTAGAAAGCAAAATCTTTTTCTTTGATATGTATAAAGTGGCTGCTCTTTTTCTTTTGGGAGAAAATAAGCCCTTTTATATTTCTATCTAGTGGAAACCCTAGGCTCCATTTTTTATATTATTTTATTCTATTAAATTAAGTTTGATTTAAATTAAAAATAATAAACCAAAAGTAACGTTACTTCTTTCTTGTCATAAGGGCCCACCTTGTAAAATAACACAAGACCTCTTAGACACAAGTACATTACATGAAGCCTCCCACTAAATAATATATTTAGGCTTTTAACCCAAATAGCTAATTATCTTGCTTATTAATCCAGTAGTGGCGCAGTCAATTAAATGAACTAACCCGAGGATCATTTGGGAACATACAATAGTAGCTACAATAATTAGGTCTGTAATTAAACTAGCCAAATTATTTAATTCTAAATCTACTCCACTAAAAGATTGGAACTGACCTCCATAATTGTATGCTCGAATAATAATTCATCCCAAGGCACATTGATATCTCAACTGTCCAATTAATTTAATTACATCTTGTTCCTTGATTCTTACTGGTTTTCTCTAATGATCATTTTCAACATATTAAATATGTTGACACACTTTGGCCAGAGAATTCTATGATCAAGTGTCGAAAACCTATCAAGAGATGTGTTGTACAAATTCTATATTGTCAATCTATAACTCCAATAATCATTATTGCTCCCATTAAGATACCGGGTAATCTTAACTACAAGTATATGTCGTGCCCATTGGTAACTCAAATGGAATAACAATTAGAATCATGAAATCATAATTAACTCAAGATTAAGATTACAGTAAAACCAATGCCTATGAGATTTAATAAGTCTGACAGTCATTTCAAGGTTAATTAAATCTCATATGTGATCCAGCTCAATATAGTTAAACTACATCAGTAAATTCATACATGATTAAGACAAATCATTCAATGAATTTACTACAGTCTAAACATAAATATAGCGTCCAACTCTATTTATTAACTGCGAATTTAATTTATTTAATCATAAGATAACTTGTATTTATGTCTTCTGTGAATCGATATGATGATCACATAAATACATATAATATGATTAAACAGACCTTATTCAAAATATTTATGCAATTGAAAATATCTTCAATATTTTATTAATCAGAAAATAAATTAATATGCTTTAAAAGAGCATATAATCCCAACAAATTCATCACCGTTAATTATTACATCCTACCCACTGCAACAAGTAAACTGGTGTTGGATGTTCAATGGCTTGAAACTGTTAAAACCATCGAGACAAACTACAAGAAATTGATGATGACTTCCAAAGAGGGAGAAGACACCCATTCCTTTCAAGAAATGGAATGAGTGAGCATGGAGGCTCTTACCAATAAGGGGTGCCTTATGGTTATTTTTTTCAGGTTTATTTCAGTTGGCAACAACAAAGACCTGAATGAAAATCCACCTGACCTCATAGGCCTCCTAACCAGATTTCATCATGTATTACAACCACCCAGTGGCTTGCCACCAAAATGGACCCATGATCACCAAATTCCTTTAGAGCCAAATACAAAACCAGTAAGTGTAAGACCATACCAATATCCTTACTACTAGAAAAATTGAAATTAAAAAAAAAATGGTTAGAGAACTCTTACAATTAAGTTTTGATTATTTCCGGCAATGGCCCTTTTTCATCTCCGATTCTATTAGTCAATAAGTCAGATGGGCCTTGACGACCCTTAACACCATCACGATGAAGGCTAAGTATCCAATTCTAGTCATCGATGAACACCAGGATGAACATCGCGGGCCAAATTCTACTCCAAATTGGATTTACGAACAGGACACCACCAAATCCGTGCGAAAGAAGAAACATTCCAAAGACAGCCTTTCGAAGACATAAGGGACATTATGAGGTAATTGTGATGCCATATTCGGACTCAACAACGCTCCCACAACCTTCCAGAATCTTATGAATGATCTCTTTCGCCCATATCTTCGTAGGTTTATTCTTGTTTTCTTTGATCATATATTGGAGTACTCTAAAACTTGGGAAGATCACCTCTCACATTCTTCCAAACTTATAATTTTGTTGACCACCTACTCCTTTAATGAATTAAAAAAATAAATATTTGTTCCTACCCAACAATGAAAGGTGAAGGGAGACCCCGAGTACTCCCATGTTGTGAGACAACTTACAAGCCGAAAATATTTTCAATTTCTCCCCTAGCAATGGTCAGCGTGTTTAGACTAAACAACAAGAAACCAAAAAAATAAAATTCCATATAGAACCTTCTATAACAAAGGAATAAATGGGCTTATATCATGGGCTTAGGTTTTTAATGGGGATGTTCTATCATAAAGGCACATACGGGATTTTATCATGGGCTTTTGGATTTTCTACTAATATAAACTGTATTAAATTTTTATTTGAAGGGTGCATTTAGTAGTTTGTATTATATTATATTGCATTACGTTGTAATACAATTTCTTATGCTAACTCATATTTGATTGCAATTTCTCATTGCACTCCACTGTACTAGAAATGTGATTAATATGATGAAAAGTGTATAAAATAAACATACGGGGATTAGGGTTTAGCTTTATTGTATTAAAACATTATTCATATATTAAATAGTATCATTTAACTTTATTATTTAATAAATTTAAATTTATTAAATATTGACTTATACTTTTATTTAAATAATAATATAAGATAGTATTAAACCTAAGTATTTAATAAGAAAACATTAATACCTTATTTTACTTTCATTACGTAAATTCATTTTAATTATTTTACTTAAAATGCATGAAAGGCATGTTTGGCACTTTTCATAATGTTTTATTAAGAATTAAGAGAGTGTATTATATTATATTAATACTATATCATATTTTGGGCTCTATTAGATATTGAACCATACCAAATTATAATGCGATAACAGTGCGCATGAACTAAACTCAAACTCGACCCCCTTACGGGTTTACGTGGGTTTGCAATAGAACTCAAGTTCTCCTTCTCTGGACTTTCTCCTTCACCCTTCTCTCTCACGAACGCGACGCTCCACCACCATGCCACCTTCCTTCGCTGTGAAACACCCAACTCCACCACCACCTCATCGCCCACCAATGCCGCACACGTTTTCTCTTTTCTCTTGCTGACGCACGACGCTCCACCACCACGCAATCTTCTATCGCAGCAATTGAGAGACAGAGAGAGAGAGAGAAATAATGCTTAATAAGCTGTGGAGGACCATTTGCATCAGATTAAAGTAGATATTCACGCATGATCTACTCAATTCGGCTCTTCCTTTGTAGAATGCGAGAGTCGTCCTTATGCCAATGAGTTTTGATTTATCATACACAGCCGTATCTCGGCCAGTTGACTTCCAGAACCCAGCCATGGCGGCTCTGGTTTGTCCTTGTTCCGTTGCCATCGTTGCTGTCGAATTTCCATTAACAAAACTACATATTCTTTTTAATAAAATGTAAAAGATTACGGACCTAATGTTATTGGAATCTGGAAGAGGCTGTGTAAAATTATTAAATCACTTTATATTATAAAAATTAATATAAAACATAATTATAAAACCCTAAAATATTAAGAAATTTTAATAATATATAATTTAATTTTAATAATAATATTGTAATACACCAAATATAATATTACATTACAACTTAATACAATATACCATAATGTAATACAATTAATACAATATAATGCAATATAGTCACACCCTCAAAAGAATTTAAGTATTTAACCACGTCATCGGCTGTCGAATTTCAAACCTGCTTCTCCTATTCAATCCTACCCAGATGTTTAGTCTAACCACAATTAGGAATGGCAAATGAGCTGAGCCAGACTATGACAAGCCCAAGCTCTTTCTTATGAAACCTAAGCCTAGAATGGTCTTGGCCCATCTAGGCTGAGGCAGGACAGGCTTAAGCCTAAGATGGATCAAGCCTAGTTTAGGCTGTGCCCATATTTCTTTTTTATTTTTGCCCTCCATAATTACACGCCAATTTAAGAGTGTATTTAATAGTGTTTTAAAAATTCAAATTTATTTATTGTTTATATAATTAATTAATTAAATCCTCGACATTACTATTTGTTACTTAGAACCTTTGACTACTATGGTTGTTTTAAGATAAAATTAATTTCACCCTTTTATAAAATTAATTTCACCCTTTTATCTTGTAATTTAAAAAGTGCATATTATCCAATTATTTCAACTTTCACATCATTTTTATTATTTTGTACAAAATTCAATATTTCGAGCCTGTGGGTTTTGTTGATTTTTTTTTTCATTTTACGTTTTGTATGCTATTATGAACTTCAATCTTTCATTGATACGTGGTCTTTTTTTTTTTTCAAAGTTTTTCATCCAAAACATTAAACACGGAATAAGGTCTTATAATTATAAGAGCTTTCCCAAAATCATTATAAAAACAACCATGTAAAAAAATTGGTTATTAGTATATATATATATATTAGTCTATATGTGTGTGTGTGTGTGTGTGTGTGTGTGTGTGTGCTTGAGTTATTGGTACTAGAAATAATATATTTGTGACAACAGTATCTGATAAACTATGTCATTAAAAATTATTGACGTTTATTCAAAAACATTACATCATATGGGTCATAAAATAATTAAGTATACCAACACATGTTAAAGAAAGTTGTTTTACATAAATATTCTATGTCAAAATTTTAATGTTAAAATGTTAATTCCTCAAAAGTAAAGGATGTGAAAACTTGTTAAAATCATTTTCTTAACCCAATTTCTCCATTTTAAATATATTTATTTTTTTTCTAATTTCTAAATTACTGTCTAAATATATTATTTTATAATTTAGATCTACTACTACTGCTAATGCCTCCATTGAATGTCCAAGTAGAATACCTTCCCGTTGATTAACTACCTATCTTCATTCACTAGGTCTATGCCTTCCTAAATCTAGTTAATATATCTCTATCTCATGGCACTGTTTTCCATTTTTTTGTTGAGAAAATAGCATAACATGCTATTTTGAGGGCACATTTTGAGTGGGTCCTACTTAACGAAAGTGAAAAATATTGTGAGATTCGGACTCTACTCCATTCATACTTCAAAAGTATAATTTTATTTTCTCAAAATGGTGCTTGGGTGAATGAGAAATTGTCTCTCAAAGTTCACCCTTGAAGTTGGAAATTTGAAAGAAAATGAGGCTTATCCCACATGGGAAAAAGAAGCCTAGGAATTAGTGTTTAAATATAAACACTTAACCATGCATGAGTAAGAATTATAAGGATAGAGACTCTCTCCACACGCGCGTGCGCAGGGGGGGTGCCAATCCAAGACCAATTTGGTTGAACTCGTGTGCGCCCGCGCCTCCTTCGAAAGAGTCGCTTGGTTTTATCCATAATTTGTTTATTCCTTATCCCTAAAATCCCATTTCGATGAAATCAAAAAATGATTTATAGAATCAATACAAGAGCTGCTGTTCGCCGGAATTTCCAGTCTGTGCTTGACTGGGAAACAGATACTAGCAAACCTTAAGCACTCCGTAAAGGTGGTAAATCTGTTTTAAGGAGATTGTTTTTGTGCAGGCCTCAGGTTTTTTATTTCAATTTGGTTTCTTCCTCTTCTATTCTTCATTTATTGTTTCCGATTGCTAGTTTACACTATTGTTTAAATTAGCTAACATATAATTTATTATCTCACTGTTATTTCATTTTCTTACATTTTCTAATTTTTCTCACTGAGATGGCCATATAAGATGCTCGTTCGCACTCCATCCCAAGGTGAGCTAGGAGAAATAGGGTGGTATCAGACATCTGTTGGGCATCAGGAACAGCGAGAAGTTTTCTCACAGAGATAACTCACATATGAAAGAAAGATGCTTCGCTTGCCATTATCATGCATCAATTCAAGGGTGGTCCCCAAAAGTTCAAGAATTGTTTGATTGTTGAACTGTTTATTGAATGCAATCTTTTTGTTGCGCTCTAAGTTACTTGATATATGAATCAATGCTAACGAGGATGATATTTGTGCTTAGATGAAATGTAGATCATTATGTGAGACGTGTTTGACATGGCTTAAACTTTTGAATGCTTTTTCGATCGATTTGTGGGTACCTGTTATACAGCAAGATGATGCCAAGAAAGTGGCTCAAATTTGCTTCATATTACAAAATGCTTGTAATTGGCGATAAGGCGCTATTAAATAAATATTATTATTTAGTGGGACATAATTGGTTCATTGATAGTGCAGTATTATATATCCAATCCTTTTAAAGGAGTTCACACTTCACATCTCGGTTAGGGACACTTCACATCTCAATTAGGGTGTGCCTAACTTATATTATATGTAATTTATGTCCAACGCAAGAGTTGTACTTGGTAACTCAATCTAAACATGCATTTACTCAAGCAACACTTGATGTTACTTGAATTATTGGAAGGAACTCATAAGTTTATATAAGTTAAATGTAATCTAATTTAACATGACCCCTCAAGACAAAAAGTCGACACATGCAGTTAGCAAAACTTTGCATTAATACTACAATTACAATAAATTTCAATTGTTAGACAAACTTGAAAAGTTAGGTGGCGTTTAGTCTCCTTATTGCATAGTTGTTTGCCATTTTGCAAAAATTCAAAATAAGAAAATTTATTTGATAGCAATAATTTTTATGGTGCTTTTATTTTTATTTACTTAAAAAATAGATACTACTCATTTTTATATATAATGAAAAAAGATTAAGATTCTTTTATGATCTGAATTCTTATCTGAGTAGATATTATAAAAATAAAATAAAAAATAAATTTTAATCGTACATAAATAAAATATAAACATATTAAAAAATCTTTAAAATTTAGATAAATTCTTATGATGAGGTGATCCACTTCTAATGAAGAAAAGTGCAAAACCAATAATTATTATTCCCCAACAACCACTTCTCCAATGAGCCCCACATTTGTAAGAACGAAGGAGAAGGTGACCTTTTAAAATTTATGTCGGTAAATTGCGTAATAAAGTCAAATTAATGGGTCCCATAAAGTATAAAAAATAATTTTTCATATAATTATAATAGTACATGTTATTAAAATAAAAAAATTTTGAAATTATATATGTAATTATACTATTTTTTGGTAAAACTACCAAGCATATTTTATAATTTTATTTTCAAATATTAATTTTAAAACAACTATCAAATGCATTTTTATATTTATCAAAAACTAATCATATCTATACACTAAAATAAATTCAAAAATATCATTTAAAAAATAATACCAAACACACTCTTAAATTCTATATAAGAGTTTAATAATAATATTTACAATATATTTTAACGGATGTATTACCACTTAAGACATATATAAGTCAAAAGATAAAAGTTCGAATGTTAACAAAGAGTTGAACTCTGAATCTTTACCCTGATACCTTATTAAAAGAAGTATTTAACCGAATAACTTAAGGTAAATAATAATATTTAAAATAAAGCTTCGCATCAATATTTTGTTCAAATCTCTAAGAATTTTAACATTTGAGGTGTAAATATTACTATTGAATGTTGTCTTACCTTTATTTAATTTGATTTGGGGTTGTATCGAGCAGTGCGGCCGACAAATTGCGAGGAGGAGATTTTGTATTAAAACTTGGAAGTTACAGGCTCAAATTTCCAACGCAACAGCCGCCGTATTAATGCCGGTTTATTAAGATTTCAAAGCAACTAAAGGAAATAAATGGTGAGTTCTATGGTTTTGGGTTGCAAATTAATTAAGACCAATGCTACTGCATTTCTCTCGGTTCACACAACAACTTGCTCAATTCGACAATATAAGGACAACCATTACAAGACACAAAATTTGGTGTAAATTTATTTGATTAATGAATGTACCAAAACCGTCAAACTCAAGAATAATTTTCTGCTGTAAAAGAGGGATCAAGTTGGGTTTCGGGCCAGGAAGGTTTACAAATTAATAAGTTGGAATTCAGAGAGTTAAATAATTAATTAAACTTGCAGTTGAAATTAAGTCACTTTCATGACACTTTGATTTGGATAATACTAATTGAAAGAGTAGGCAGCTCGAATGATTTGCGAGTCTGTAGTCCACAGACGTACTATCCCCAAGTTGGTGAACAATGTTTTTCATGCTAGCTGGCTTTTAATTGTTAGCATAATGCCATAATATCTTTTTTTCTTTTTCCCCTTTTCGGTGAGTGTTTGCATAGTATCGTGAATAAAGCTTTTTGTTTCTAATAGTCATTTTGCGCAAATCAGTTCTTTAGAACTCAACATCCACTAGTATAAAATATTATATGTATCTATTAAGACAAATTTGGTGAGTGTTTGCATAGTATCTTGAATAAAGCTTTTTGGTCATTAGTAATCCTTATAAAGGTAAGATATATAAACTAAGAAGTGTATAAAAAATTATATGTATCTATTAAGACAAATTACCCTTCCATAGGTATATGAGTTAGTGATTTAAAAAAAATTGAAAATTTTTCTTCTATAAAATTTACATTATATCATTATTTTCTGATGCAGTAGGATAACAAAAGTAGAAAATATGGTTGTAGAAGTGAAAAATAAGAACACCTTATGATGATAGACAAATAATAGTATTTTACAGTAAGATTGTCTAATCCAAAAGATTTTACAAGAGAGATTTTGATAATAATTTGAAAAGGAATTATAAAAAGAGGTTCTTATTAATCAAAGATCATCAAACAAATTGCATATCCACTCTATTTATAATAGGAAAAATTCATTAGCTTAAGAAAATTCAAGTACAGAAGTAGAATCTTACCTAAATAATAATAGAAAGACTCTGCTAACATACTAAAATGCAACTCTGATAAAATCTAATTGAAAATTTAAAAATACTTGCTAAAAAAATAATTAAACTCAGTGATGATAAATATACAGATAATTATATTTTTCAGCAAGATTAATTAGATTTATAATAAATCAAATCCAAGAAAATTATTTTAATCCAAACAACTCTAAAAGAAAGATTTTGATAGATTAAAGAAGCTTATGAGAGATAATCCTTGAGCGGATGTGAGAGAGTTTCAAAGAAAACCTTGAACAAGGAAGAATATTGTAACAGTTCGGGTCTAACAATTAAGTAAATATTGTTTGTTTTGGACACACTATTGGTGACGATTTTGATATTGTACTTTACAACATAAAATGCGTCCACTTAGTTAGAAGAGTGCATGATTTACAAATTAGTCCATTCCCCTTGTGAGAAGGAATGAAATCATATGATAAACATATCTATCCTACATACTTCTCCCATTAGGAGGACGAACAAAACCATATTATAAACATTCTATCCACGTATTGGGTCACGAGTTGGTTTTGATACCAATTGTAACAATCTAGGCACAACAACTAAGTAGATATTGTCCTCTTTGAGTAAACAGTCCATCACAGTTTTGTTATTGTCATTTTCAACCCAAAACACGTCTACTCAGTTAAGAGAACACATGACTTGTAAACTAATTCAAGAATTCACTCGCTAATAATGTGACATTTTATAAATATAAGTTGGGAAATTATCATTGCACCACCTTTGTTTTGCCTTATGTTCATCCAACCACCACAAAATTCTAACATGTTCTCTGCACCACCTTTCTTTTCACATTTGTATCAATTAGCCACTTTTGCACTAACACCGTTAAATAATTTAATAAAATGATAATTTTACTCTCAAATAAATTAAAAGACTATTTTATCTTACAAAAAATTTGAAAAATAAAAAATTATAATCATAAAAATATTCCTAAATTTAATAAAAAATAAATTCTAAATAAAGGTGCTCAACTGATTTTTACTAAATTTAGATTTTACAAAATTTTAATAATTATTTTTATTAAAAATTATAATGTTGTAAAATTTTAATAAAAATAACTGAATTTATTTATTAAAAATTATAATTTTGTGAAATTTTATTAAAATAACTGAATTTATTTCTTAAAAGAATAAATCCTACAATTTTAATAATTTAGGGGATTTTTATTAAATCTCAAAATTTTACAATTATTTTTATAATTATAGTTTTATATTAAAATAATTTTTATTAAAAATAAAAATTCTAATTTTGGGATTTATTTTTATTAAATTTAGAGATATTTTATCATTATAATTTTTTATTTTTTAAAGTTTTTATAAAATAAAATAATTTTTTTAATTTATACGGGTTAAAATTGTCATTTTATTAAAATTATTTAATAGTGTTAGTGCAAAAGTGGCTAGGTGATACAAATATAAAAAGAAAAGTGGTGCAGAGAACATATTACAATTTCTTGGTGGTTGGATGAACATAAAGTAAAATAAAGGTGGTGCAATGATAATTTCTCATATAAGTTATATGCATAAATCTATTTTTCCTAAAAATAAGAATAACATCTATGCAAACTATACAAAATTTTGAAAAAAAAAGCTTCAAAATTTTATCCATACTAGATCGAAATACTTATGGTGTATTTTTTAAAATCAAATAATATAACTAATCACTCAAAATATCTTTCTGAACAACTAAAATCCATCCATAGAACAAATTTTTTATAGAATTATATTTGCTAAAATCTAGTTTGATAATTGAATTTTAAAAAGCACTTAGCGTTTTGTATACAATTTACTAATTATTCTTTATAGAGCAAGGCTTGCCTTACTCATTTAAAAAACTTTGACCTTTTTTTTTTTTAAATATGAGGTTCCTCTAAGGAGTGCTTCTAGATACGTGGCAAAATTTAATTGGCCGCTCTCCTCTTTAGGTAAAGGGTATTTACATAATCTTATGTTCAAATGTTCCAGATTTTCCTGCTGATTCTTTTGGGTCAAGTAGCACTCGTGTTGCCAGATCCTTTTGGGATCACATGGTGGTTCTGTTTGCTTACACGTGCCAGGCCTAATTGACCTTCGTACTAACCAAAGAAATTCAGGTGCACTGCCTCCTGACTACTCAACGTCACTTCATCGGAGTTGGCCCCGCCTGTACGCTCCTTTAGCAAGTGACCGTTTGAGAAGGATTTCACGTTGCATGCTGAGCTGGACCAATAACAACCCTTTTCCTATTGACTTGGCAGCTTCCTATTTTTGACCCTTGCCTTCCTCAATGCTCCCCCCTTAATATTCAACACTAAAAGAAAATAATATATTTAAAATTCATAAGAGATATTTATAAGTGGTAACAACTAACAATAATTCCGCGGAAATATGAAAGTGTCATCCTTTAAAAAAAAAAAAAATTGATTCGCTTGCATGGACAGCTTACCTAAATATATGGTGCCCAATAATTGAGCTTCAAACTTTTCAAACCAAGGTTAGGCTAAACAAACAAGTATATGATTTTAGCACAGTATGCTTTATCAACTTCATATTTGTGTCGCCCAAGTTGTTCAGAAACGAAAACGTCATTGTCACACGACTTTCATATTCGTACCCCATTAATAAATAACAATAGGGCATAGGTTGATATAGCCATATAATTATAAACAACCTGCATTAATTTGAGTTCTTATTGTTTGTTTTTTAAATTTCCACGCCTAAGGATTCCAGGCTGGGGTAGTACACTAGTACCAGTCACACCATTTATGTACACTGTCATCTTTTCAGAAGAAAATTTAAATGGACGAAGATACTCTTATAAAATTTAAGCATAAAATTTGTAATAAATTAAACTGTGAATAAAATCAAATAGAATATCATAGGAGAACCAATTTTGATCGCATAGTGCTAATACGTGTCAAACAATTTGTGAAAATTTAGGTAATTAAATCAGGGGAGGATACTTTTCCAATTTTAAACAAATGTATACCGTAGTCGTGGCCTCCGATTTTTAGTATGTTTTTTTTTCAATTTCATGTATCATCTAAAGCCAAACTCGTGAGAAAACAAACGTTATTGCCATACATGTTGTATCATTGCCAATTTACATAGAGCTTTAGGTTACCGGCCACGTTATTGCCATACATGTTGGATTTAAAGTTTTTTTTTTGTTTTTGTTTTGTAATAAAAATTTAAATTTAATAACAAAATGTTATTCTGCTATATTTCTCGATCACTTATCTTACAACACGTGTCAGATAAAATATGTTTGAAAATCTTTCAAGTTGTTTAGGACAATCCTTGACGAATTTGTTGAGATGCTAGTATTCGTCCCTAGTTCATGGGTTTGGTGGTATGGATTTTTTTTATTTTTTTTTGGATATATTACAATCATAGTGCTATTAATATTTATAATAAAAAATCATTAGGGACTCTCCTAAATAATCCTATTACAGTACAGTCCGAATGTCAACCCTCACTTAAAGCTGAAGGGAGGTCTTACCCTCACTATTAATATTGGAGGAAGATCAATTATACCCCAATATGGGGAAGCCTACCAACCCTCATTATACAGGGGAGTCAAGTCCCAACACTAACCCAATTGTAGGTTTTTTGTAGCCTACCAACCCTCATTACTGTTAGCGCTGACCCTGTATTGGGACTTGAACCTATGCCCTCAATTCTCGAAGTTGTTGAGGGCATGGGCGTGCCAATGGGTTTGTAGGTATGGATTTATGTGATGTTTAGCTGCTTGGTTGTTGGTTTAGTAAAAAATTATGGGTTGGAGGTCAGTACTTCAGGGTTGATGGATCCAATTATAGGTTTTTTGTCATAATTATTTGTGAAATGGTAACATACATCAATACAGCAGTTGCTAACAGTAACACAAAAGTATAAATAACGAAAATTATATGTGTGTTATTGGTAGCAATTGTTAGGTTGATGTATGTTATATAATTTTATAACATAACAAGCTTCGAGTGAGAATCATTGATAAAGACACTGATTATTTTCATTGTATTTGCTTATTGATGTTACTGTTTCCTATTGGTTTGAAATTTCAAAGAAACTATCTTGACAAAAATGACACATTAAAGCAAAAATGGATGGATCAGATCGATTAGATCTAGAATAGATCTAAAGTACTCAAGGCAAAATAAACAGCTACCTATAAGTGCAAACATTCAAACTCTGCCCCTAAAAACAAATCTATAAGTCAAATTTTCTTTGATCAAAAGATTCTCCTAAAATTTCCCTCATTTTCATAACTCCCAAACTGACTTGAGCACCCCATCAAACTCATGACTTGAGCACCCCATCAAGCTCAGGACAAAGAGCTTGGAGGCGCAATTAAAAATGTTTAAATTCTGAAGGCATCAATTTACTTCAATTATTAAGAATGAAAAAACTTGTTCATCCATGACAAAACACAAACGAATGTTACAAAATGTTGCCACAATGGCAGCCTAACCATATTTAATTGAAAATTCAATGGTCCTTTTATTATTTTAAATGTCTTTTTTATTCTTTCAAGTTGACGTAAGGAAGAATGCCTCGATTTAATGAAGAGACTCGTTTCACGAGGAGATAAGAATTTAGCAAAAGCTCTATAGGGGTGGGTGATGCTTGCAGCTGGCTGTCTTGCTTGGATTATGACATTGTAATGGTCCCCAAATGTCGCGATTTTCACGAGTCAAATGTGCATTTAATGTTCCAAGTCCAAAAACCAAATTTTGATTTTCGCAGCCACTGCCTCCAAACAATATTCCATCTCTTCTCATTGCATTATTATTTATTGATTGGCTTTTTCACTTTTCCTTTCACACATATTATTGTCCATCCATACCCTAATTAAAGTCATTGATAGGCTTCCATTTAACCCATACAAATGATTGGCATCATTTCATTGCATGTGTACATTCATGCATTAATTTCCACTTGTTTATTGGCACATACTAAAGGATGATTATGTTCCACGAGAAACTCTCTCTCTCTCTTAAGTGGTCCAAATTTGAAATAAAGCATTATTGGTTCGCCCGTGCATTGCTCCAAGTCCTTTTATATGATTATTTCGATCTCAATCTTAATAAATAATCCCTACCATGATGAGTTCATTTCATATTCTCCGAAATCTTTCAAAACTTAATAGGATCCAACCACTTTACCACGTGGGAAAGGTACCTGAGTTTTTGTTCATATCTGAACAGCTGTTAGATTTAATTTATTGAAATTATTACTGTAGTTTTAAACGAGACTTTAGTTTAAGTCTGGGCTACCATCTTTGCCGGATACGACGGAGATTCAGTGCTAGTGATGGTTATATTAACAAACTAATAGATAAATCTATTGATTTTGTGAAGAAAGTGATAATTTCATCCTTAGGTGAACTGATGTTTTATTGAGCATGTTATCTCATCTTTAAATTAGTTTATTCTGTAATAACAAATCGTATTTACAATTTGAGGTGGCGCTTATTTTTTTGTCTGAAATTTGAATAGACTTGAATTAGTCTGAATTCTGAATAAGTCTGAATGTCTGAATCTGAATAATATGTTTGTTTTTTCGTCTGAATCTCGAAAAATAAATATTAAGTTGTTTGTTTCAACTTAAAAAGCTAAAAATATGTACTTTTACATTTGTATCCTTATTAAATTTAAATGTCAAATAAATAATATATTAAATACTACAATATTTTAACATTTATAAGTAAAACTATATTCAAGTGAATACATAATTATTTTAGAATTTTAATATATAAAATATCATAAATTTTAAATTTTATCGTATATAATATAAGAGAGAAAAAATAAGGATATTTTTATATGGGGTAAATATTTATGGGTGAATTTTGGGATAGACATGAAAAATAAATTATAAAATAAGGATATTTTTTACATTAGTAAGTAATTGACTTAATTCATATTTCTCCATTAAGTAAAAAGTTAAAAAAATTAGCTTATTTTATTAAGTCAAAATTATCTAAAAAGTCTCATTAAGTTATAAAAATAAACATCTCTAATTAACTTAATTAATTAAATTAAGTCACTTTAAGTCATTAAGTTAAAAAACAAACGCCATCTGAGTCTCAAAAAAAAATTAATTGTTTAAAAATGAATGGGAAGACTTATCATTAATTTTATGGTGTATTTATTTACTGGAATGAAAATTCTAAAATTTAAATCAATGACTCATTTATTTGTAAAATTAAAATTTAAAATAATAATCGGAATAGTGAGGGGCCCATAAATTTAGAAATGATTACCATAATTCAGATTTTCAAGGAGAATCAGAAATTCAGAATTCAATTCTCTGAACTACTCATTTTTCTTCCATTGAATTTTCATAATTGCCCTCAATTAAATTCTTTACTTTTTACATTTTGGTCTCTATAGAAAATTATGAAAATATCCAAAAGTTTTTTTTGCGTTATTTGTAAATATGTCCTCTATTATTATTATTACTACTACTATTAATGACATTAATGACAGTAATAATAATAATAATAACATAATAACAATGTTAAAATTTATTAATTTAAGTTTTTACTTATTATTTATTATTATTCTTGTCATTAATGTCATCATCATTATTATCATTATTATGATTAACTTTATTGTATTTATTATTAATAATATTTGTTAATATTATTTTTATTATTATCATTATTAAAATTTACTAATTTATAATAATTATTTATTAAAATTTATTAATTTTATCGTTTTAGTTAATATTATTGTCATTATTATATTATTACTTTCAGTTTTATTATTATTTTTATTCTTATTATGTTATGATTATAATATATACAAATAATACTAAGTACAACAATTAATAAAGAGTATTAGTAACAAACATCAATGGGATTACATCTCATTTTGATTTTAATTCGTATTGTTAAAATAAATAGTTTATTCTTATTCTCATTCCTAATTTCGATTCTTGCCCATTACAATTCTAGTCCATTTCAAATTAACTCATTTCGATTACTGATTAGTAAACACACCATTGATGTTTGTCCAAAGAGTTATTAGTAACTTTTAGTTTTATTCCAATTATTGTAGTTGTGCATTGTTTTGGACTATTCTAAAATAGCGACCGTTTCACAATTGCTATTTTGACGGCTTTGGTATTATTGTTAATTAACACATTAATCAACACTAATTCATTGTCAAAATATAATTAATAATGGACCATTAACAATCTCCTTAAAGCAGATCACAAATTTAATCTCATAAGTACGAAATTTTAAGGATATATGTGCAGGGATTTAACATTAACTTAATGTTTCTCTTGTTTTTCTCCATTGTTTTACCAATTTGGTTTAAATTCAGATCACAATAATGACTCATTTGCTATGATGAAGACTTCGAAAAATGTTTACAAACAAGTTGATTACCATATATCAATCTATATAAATTTATATTATTAAAAAAAATATTGAAAGACCTATAAGAATCTCCTTAAAATAGATAAAAGACTTTGCATAACAATTATGGTAAATGACTTGATTATTCGTGCACATATGAGAACAAAATCTTTTCTTTATAAGCGACTAGTTTTTTTTTTCTTTTTTTTTATTGTCATGCACATATGAGAACAAAATCAAAGGTTTTACCTATAAACAGTAAAGAACTTGATTATTCGTGAATATTCAAGACATTATTTTATAAAATTATACATAAATTTTAATTTGCAACCTTTACTTACACTATAAATATTTGTATATCCTTATACAATAATAATGTCAACTTGTCAAGGACAAAAATGTGGGATGCACGGTCCCACAGTTTTGTGTTTAATTTTTTGACCCCTACTTTTTTTATTTATAATTTTTTATAATTATTATGATAATTTAATTCTCCCATTCTATTTTCCTCCCCTCCATATTAAGATAATTTGTCCCTCATTCTCCATTTAAATAATTAATCAACCATTTGTTAAGAATTCCTTTCAAATAAAAATATCATTAATCAACAATTACCTCAATCATTTTTCATATCACAACCAAGACAAAACTTAAACTTTTTTTTTACAAAATGTATTAATTTGAATTGAATATTTAGATGACAATTGTAAGGCCGTGGCAATTGAATAAATTAAATCTACCGGGTAGAAATGATTGATGTCATATTGGTTTAGGTTTATCGATAAAATTTAAATTTTGTTGTTTTCAAGTAACCATTAACTTTTGACATTAAATTGTATTGTAATTATTTTCTATTTAAAGTCTAGCCTTCACATATTTTAAATTGGCAACCAAAGTGTAAAAAAAAAAAATAAAGTATGATAATTTTTAAACTTATTTATTTAATATTTATTTTAGTAATGTCATGCTAGTTTATTTTTCAAGTTAATTTATTAATTATATTTTAATGTCAAGTCACCACATATCACTCCTTAGGTTAAAGAAAATAAAAGGCTAGACATTGATATTAGTTTTAAGTCAAATTTTTAAGTTGAGACAACCCACCCATTTTTTAATTATTTTAAATTATTTATAAATTTAAAATAATTTAAATTTATGTGTCAAAATTTTGAAACATTTGATTTTTTAAAATTTTAATATACGATAGGGGTGTTGTGCTAATTACAAAACTACAGCATTCAACCATTGGAACTACTTAGACAATACATAATGGTGAAAGTATAAGAAGACAAAATAGGAATAGTGGGTACCGTGCAACATTTGCACGGTAGCTGGACCCATCAATCAATTACATCTTTGAAAACAGATGACCAATTGACTTCGTTTCTGAAACTCGATGAATCATCTGGACACGCGTCCAGATGGGTCCATTTATTACCTCCACATCATTCTGACACGTGTATCCAGTTTCCGACATGCCGTCGAATAATGGGTGCAGTACGCTTTTTTACCACAACTTCCAATTTTTCTGATCGCTGAAGAGGACAAGTCTGACGTAGAGCTTGTCGCCTCCCCTGCCAACTGTTTGCTTTGCAGCCTTGTGCTTATCACACGTGAAACGCAACTTGTCATTTTCAATTTTTTTTTCTTAATTAGACTTTGTTTTTCCTCTACTCTCACAGTATTAACACAAATACACGAAACATAAGCAAAATAAATAAATAGAGTGTTTGGGATTCTTTTTCAAACAACTTTTTATGTATAAAAAGAATTAGCAAAAATATTTACAAAGCATAACAAAACCATGAATTTTTTTTTTAAATCCGATATACTTAAAGTGTCCTCAATTTGAAATGCATAAATTGGGATAACATTTTATTTTTTCTTATAATATCTAAAAAAAATTTCTAATTTATATATAGCTAAAATCAGTATGATAACGTTTATGTACATTGGAATAAACTAGGCAGGTTTGTGAATGCACTTGGTGTCTATAGTTGAGTTAAAATAATAATAATAATACGGGATAATGTTTTATGGTTTGTGTCTTCTCTCTCTCTCTCACATTTTAGTTGACCCACTTAGATTTTTGCGTCCAATAAAAAATCTTGTATAAGTTGAAAATATTTAAATTTTTTATTAAGAATATATATAAAAAAAAACTTAGGACGAGATTGCTTTTAAAATGTTGAAAAATAATTTTAAAAAGTTAAAAGATAATTTTAGTGTTTGGTAAATTTTTTTCTAAAAACTACATTTGGTAAAATCTTACCATCTGATTACAGATAACAATCTGAATTTGCAAATAAATTTTATACTTAATATAATTTCATACATAACCACATATATGATAAAAATCTAAAATTATCTTTATTCAATTAAAAAATAAAATAATTAAATTTAAAGAGATTATTATTATTGCCAATTATATTGACATAACAAACTAAAATAAAAAAAATAGAAATAATGCTTTCAGTTATCAATTATTTTATGTATACAATAAAAATGTTATATGTACATGTTATAAATGTTTTAATTAATTTTTATTTAAAATTTTATTCATTTCAATCATTTATATTCTTACAGCAATTTAATAGTTAGACTTATTAAATATATATGATTATTTTTAAAACTCATAACACTTTTAAAAATAAATTTTATTAAATATTTAACTAATTATTTTTATGGCTGATTATTTTATTATACAATTGACAATAATTATTCAAATAATTTAATTAAAGCTAAGCTATTGAGTAGGGAACCAAACAAACAAACACCTCTTAAGTCCTAAGCAAGTCGGCAGTTGCAAAAATGCAAACCATCGTTTACCGCGCTGGATTGCATGATTACACTAGGACAATAATTGCTCAAAAAGTGACGTGACTAGTACAGTAAGGCTTGATGAAAAGAGTATATAATATGAATCCATCGAATAATTAATAAACTAATTTTAAAATAAGGTGAGTCTATTTTAATTTTATTTTTTACTTAAAGTTTTTACATAAATTTCTATCCACCAATCTCATAAATTCAAAATCAGTAAGTATCATTTAATATTATCAATTCATCCACCCTCTTTACCATTGGACGTGACGAGAATGATTATAAATTTGTGTCATAATTTTAAGTTAAAAAAAAATAGTTTAACTCCTTGAAAAGATAATTTAAGAATAGATTAAAAAATTCTTTAGTAGCTATTGTATAATTTTGTTAAACTTTCCTGAATAAATGAGTCATATGCATTCAATAAATTAGTCCACTCTTAACTTTCTTTAGTTATAACCTAATTATAATCTATTCTCTCTTATCCAATGGAACATAGTTCGTATCCAAATTTCTTATTAGGAGATTTTAACCATTGAAAAATTTTGAACCATTGAACAGTTGCCCAAGTAAATTAATCTATGGTTAAGTATTAAGATGGATAAATGCGGGAAGATTTCCTATATTTAAGGTTAAGTACCAGTTTAGTCCTTATATTTGAAAAAATATCTCAAGACATTCTCGTCATTGGATGTGTGACACTTTTAGCCTTATTTTTTCTATCCTCTTATAATATTCCACTTATTATAATTTTGGAGACATTAATTAATTAATCTGTGAAAAAAATTACTTAATAAATTAACCAACGATTATTTGTAAGGAAATTGACCAATAATTATCAGTCTAAATGAACTGGTAGTTTTTATACCTGTATGTGTTTTTATTTAAAACAAATTAATACTAGCTAACTAAAAGTAATGTTCAATACTCTTATAATTACAAAAGCTAGTAATTATTTATAAAAAAAATAATTTACTAAATTAATTCTAAAATAAAGTGAAAATAAATGTACTTTATTTTCACTTTACTTTAAGGTTAATTTGTTAATTGACTTTATTTTGTTGGTAAATTAATTAATATTCTCAAGAATATTATTATAAGAATATTGTTATAAAAATAAGAAAAAAATAAGAATATAAATGTAATATATTTAATAATAATTTTTTTTAAAATATAAAAAATTAAATAAACAATAGGGATTAAATGTGCTTTAACCTGTGCAATTCAAAAAGTAGTATCATTTAAGTTTCAAGTTTCCTTATTCCTGCGCATTGATTAATGCAAAAACAAAAGAAAAAGGGTCAAGTGCGGTGGCAGCCAACAGAGTCGTCGGCACCGCCCCAATGTTCCACAGCAAAGTTCGGCTATTGCATAGTTTCGGTAACAATTGTGCACGTGAAACATGTTCTCATGGGGCTTCGCTCTGTGATATCTTCGAAACCAAACAAATTTGTTGCTTGTTTCTGTACACCGGAGTGGGCCTCCCGCGCAAAAAATGCCTCGCATCACCAACCTCGCTTCCCCTTTTGTTTTTTTTGTTGACTATTATAATATATTAGGAAAATATCTACTGTCCATTTATTTTTTATACATTTTTTAAAAATATATAATTCTTTTATTTTTTAGTTGGAATCCACCTAAAGTTATATTTTTTTTCACTTTTCCACTTCCGTTTGGAATCCGTTAAGAAAACTAACGGAAACTTAAAAAAATGACCATTTTACCCCCAAAACGAAAATTACAATTTCACCTTAAAAATTACAAAAAATAATTAGATTAAATCTAATTATTTTCCCCATCGGTCAATAAATAAATTAATTTCACAACTATCAAATGCAAGTTTTTTTTTAAATATGTCTGTAATTAGAATGCTAAATTATAACAGTAGTATTAAAAATAGTCCAATCTCACAAATCATCAATTGAATTTAAGATAAGTAGAGTTTTATTATTAATTGAGTTATAATCTCTAGTAGTTAAGATTTTTTTGTACTTCATTAAAGTACCAATAATGATATTCATCATTAAATCTTATTATTTTTGGTATTTTTTAAGGTGAAATTGTAATTTTCATTTTGGGGGTAAAATGGTCATTTTTTTAAGTTTCCGTTAGTTTTCTTAACGGATTCCAAACGGAAGTGGAAAAGTAAAAAAAAATGTAACTTTAGGTGAATTCCAGCAAAAAATTGAAGGAATTATGTATTTTTTAAAAATATGTAAAAATTGAGTGGACGGTGGATATTTTCCCTAATATATTATCACTTTCATCCAACTTCTACTTGGCTTCTTTCTCTTTTTTTCTTTTTTCTTTTTCTTTTTTAATCTTCACAGTAATATAAAATTCAATTCAACTTTAATTTGTGAATTCTATTATCTTTGTTTAACCTTTTTTAACATAAATATAAATTTTATTAAAAGATCACAACAATACAATGACAGATGACGGCATGATCTGAAGTACACTCTGGGTCGGTTCAGGGCAGCTGTACAATGAAATCGCCTCAGTATAGACTAGCTCTCTACTATCTACTAGAAAAAAGTGACGTAAAGGTCACTAAAGCTTACTTGGGCTCACAGGTCGAGAGCATCGGGAATGAGACTGAATTTAATCAGGTGGCTTGTATTATGCGTGACAAAATTATTAAAAATAATTCCTGAAGTTCTGAAACACTTCGATGGCCGAACCAAAGGCTCTCCTTCAGGCCACAGCTTATGGCTCATGAGTCACGCCATCATCATCCCTTATATTATGAGAGTCTCTAAATTATAATAATTGTAATATATATCTCTCATGTGAACCACACAAAATTATAAAACTTATAATTTATGTAGTTTATATAAAAAATATATGTTATAATTATTATAACTTAGCATTTGTCTTATATTATATATCGGCTCCACCATCGCCAAAATGGGCCCCGGCTCCAATTATGTGCAGTAGCTATGGCATAGTCCGCGTCATACCCTAGACTCTCTCAACTCACGCCTTCTGAGTTCTGCCCTAAGTGGTCCCATAAGTTTGAAGATAAGAGCTTGGCCGCTTGGGAGTCAAGTTCAATCTTCTGTAACACGGCATCAGTTAAAAGATCAATCAATCAGTGATATTGATCATTTTCCTCATTTATTGAAGCAAGGGGCCCAGAGGATAAACTTTAAACCAATTTTTTTTTTTTTGGTTATAAGAGGAAAATTATTGTTGATATGTTCCAATACGGTCTATCGACGTGATTAGGAATGTAAACGGGTAAAACGGGTCTGGTATGGTAACTGTAGGGTACAAGCATAGTACAACTTTCATACGACTCGTACTGAATCGTTGAGCTGACGTCATAAACTTATAGACGCCCAACTCGGAAAATGGGTACAAATGAATAAATAATTATTTAACCTTTTTCTTTTAATAATTGGAAAGTTGTTTAGCAATATTATATTACAACCAATTTGAAAAGTTTGTTTAGTAAAGAAAAATTAAGTAATAACCAATTGAGGATAGGGAAAGAAAAACAAATCTGAAAATCATTGACACAATACAAATAATATAGGGCTAAATATAGTGAACATATTAAAAATCTAACATAACATAAAATTAAAACAAAATACAAACAGTAATGTTATAGTTATTTAGTTTCTAATCCAAAAAATGTATTACTAATTATTTAAGTCATTTTATTAGATTAACTTACGGAAAAACTTAGGAAAGAATTAAACTTAGTTTTCCATCGTCCGATAAAAATATAACAAATAATTTTTATCTCCACAAGGGTGGTTTTATAGAATTAATTGCCTTATTAGTACTACTCCTATTCGTTTAAAGTTTTTTTTTCCAAGTAATGATTACTATGAGTATTATATTGCATTTACTTGCTAGTGTGAAAGTGGGGAGTATAGATTCTTTTTACTTTGGTGTTTACTTTCATATTTAGAAAGGGGTCTCATTTATTTTTGGAGTGAAAAATAGAATTCCCACTCCCATGGGAGAAGGTGGGAGTGGGAATCCACTTCTTACTCTTCTCTTTTTATCACTCATTTATTAAATACAATATAATTATATTATTAAAATAAAATAATATTACATTTATTTCAAAATACTAATATCATATTTATTTAAATAGTATTATTATATTATTTAATAATATTATATTTATTAAAAATAATATTGTTAAAATTATTTAAATATAATATTATTATGTTTAGTTGAAAATAATAATTTACATTGACTCTAAGTTAAAATTACTTAAAAATAATATAATTATATTCATAGAAAATTAATAATATTGCTATATAGTATCTTTATTTGAAAATATAATATTATTATATTTATTTAATTTTTAATAGTATTATATTTATTTAATATTAATAATTAATAATAATAAATAGTTTATTATAAAATATTAATTTTATACTATATTATTAATAATAATGTTTCCTTTGTGTTGCTCTTATCAATAATTTTTAATTTACATAATTAAATTTAAAATTAATAAAAAATATGATTTACATAATTAAGGATATTGATAATAATTACTAATTTATGTAATTAAAATTAATAGTTTATTTTACAAATATATTTTTTCACTTCGTAATTAAAACCTAAAATTCTTTATATATGGTAAAATTGTAATTTAAACAATTCACTCCAATCCAAGACAAAGTATCCAAATCCAACACAAAATAAACATATAAATGGAATTCTAATTCTTATTTCATATTCTTATTCCAATGTAAGTAAAGAGCTTACTCTCAATCTCACTCTACACTCCAAATCTTAGTTAGAATTTCCACCCTAATTTGAAAAATAAACACTATCTTATTAGATTTTGCAACCTAATGTTGACAAATAATTCAAATTATAAACCTAACAAATACATGATTTTAGAAAGAAATTTATGTTATATCATTATGATATACTAATATCATTTTTTTAAAGTTTTATGTTACAATATACTAATATTACAATCATGACTTATAGGAAGGTAAATCGATAAAATTATAACTTAGTTCAAGCATTTATTAAGCATAGTTAAAAAAGTTTTATAGTTAATATAGACAAAATCTACCATAAAATCTTAATTAAAAAAAAGAGAAGATTATATATTTTTATTGGCCGATCTAGCATGAGAAAAAAAATTTTGGGACACGCCTTGACGGCTGGACCATTAAAGGTCTACTAATGGCAACTTACCATTAAATGCAATAAGGCTTGTTGAAAGCCTCCTTGTATAATTGTTTCTCTTTAACTATGAGCATTTATCATTTATAATAGTAAACCATAAAATGTATATATTTTTATAAATTAACCCCTCTAACTTTATGAAATTTGATATATTACTTTTAATTATAATTTTTTTAGGAACTTTTAGTTATGATTTATTACCCCCAAAAGTTCATCAATTTGGCAAGTTTGACGGGTCCTTAAGATAAGATTCACATACTTAACGGTTAATGCAATAAAACTTGGGCAAATCACCTTACATAATTTTTTTCCTTAATCATGAGCATTATTATTTATGACATTAAACCATATAATATATATTTTTTAATAAATTAATCCCTGTAACTTATGAAAATCAATATTTTTACTTTTAATTATAGTTATATATATATATATATTTGTAGGAACTTTTAACTATGATCTATTGCCTCTAAAAGTTTATCACTTTAAAATACCAAGTTCAAAGACTAGTATTATCACTTAGCCGTGTATGGTAATGTTGGTGGTTTTACAATTAAATTTTTTTTTTATTTTTTATTTTTTGGCATCTTATAAAATATCAATTTGCTCTCAGCCCCTCATGATCTCTCATGCATGCTTCGCATCTGCTTTATTTTCAGCCTAAACTACGATGTCTCTATCACATCCCATCACAGTAGACTGCCACGTCATCAAGGCGAACCTTACAGCCTGGCAAACCTTCTTCACATTTTCCAACTAATAAGATATTTCCACGTGTCACTCCTCAATGTTGACGCCTTCGCCTTCTACAGCTGTCTTCCTATAAACCCCTAGTATAAATACCATCTCAACCTCACGTTCTCTCTCGGCCTCTCCAGACGTTCCTATTTCTGTCAGCCTCGTTATCAACTTCTTCGCCGGAGTCATGGCTCCTATTTACAGTTTTCCCATCCTCTTCCTATTCTGTTCTACTCTTATCTCTCCCACTCTTTCCACTACGAGAAAACTCAACGCTTTAGTTCAAGAACAACCGCTCGTCCTGAAATACCACAACGGCGCTCTTCTAAAAGGCAACGTCACCGTTAATCTCATCTGGTACGGCAAGTTCACTCCCATCCAACGCTCGATAATAGTTGACTTCATCCACTCCCTAAATTTCAACAGGGCCCCGCAGCCCTCCACGTCATCGTGGTGGAAAACAACTGAAAATTACAAAGGAGGTTCGTCTAACCTCGTCGTACGGCATCAAGTCCTCTTGGAAAACTACTCCCTTGGCAAAGCACTGAAAAAGGTTCATTTGCTTGCTTTGTCCAAGAAAGTAACGAACACTCTCCCTACGTCAATTAACGTCGTTTTGACGGCGAAGGATGTGGCCGTGGACGGCTTCTGCATGAACAGGTGTGGGACCCACGGGTCTGCTCTGCCGGGTCGTGGGTTGGCCAGCCGTGGAACCTATATCTGGGTTGGAAACTCCGAGACTCAGTGCCCTGGCTACTGTGCCTGGCCTTTCCACCAGCCCATTTACGGCCCTCAAACCCCGCCATTAGTCGCGCCTAACGGAGACGTCGGCGTTGATGGAATGATTATCAATTTAGCTACCCTTTTGGCCAACACCGTCACTAACCCGTTCAATAACGGGTATTTCCAAGGCCCGCCAACGGCGCCGATTGAGGCGGCCACGGCATGTACGGGTGTGTTTGGGTCAGGTTCTTATCCGGGATATCCGGGTCGGGTCTTGGTGGATAAGGTAAGTGGAGCGAGCTACAACGCTCACGGGATAAATGGGCGCAAGTACTTGGTGCCGGCGATGTGGGACCCCCAGACATCGGGATGTAAGACCACGGTTTGATGGATGGGATGAAATGTTCACAAGCAACAAAATCTATGTGGAGCTATGGACGCATGCGGCCACGGAACTGTATGTATGTAGATAGTTATGAATATGGTTTTGTCGTTTTGTGTGACGTGTAAATTAAGTTCCAAAAAAGAGGAAAATTACAAAAAAAAATGAAAAATATAGTTTATATAAAGTAAAGTTGTGGGGAAACTGTTCTTCAGCGTGTTTGTTTATGGGTAATGATGAAAATAAAGGTTAATTTTTAGAGGTGCTGCTGGGGGGCCTGGTAAAACCAGAGACCATCATTGCTTTGGGTTGGAATAGAGAAATATTCGATGCATCTCACCACCATTACAAGAACTGTCACCGCCGATTTCAGAACCTTTTACTAATGAACTTAAAATTGTATGAAGACGCATGGAGACTTGTAACACAGGGAGATTTGTCGCTGATGAAAATTAAATCAAAGTTCTATCTACATGCAGTACTTAAGTTTCTACAAATATTTTTAATAATGATTTTAGTGCAAAGAAAATAAATTTGAAGAAAGAGGTGGTGATCAATTTAATTAAGAGTTGGTATAAGTAATTTTTAAAATTTATTGGAAGTGTTAAAATTTTTAATTTCAACAAAACCATAACGTAACATCATTATAAATGGGGCAACATGGGGCCGCTACCATAGTTCCGTAGTTGTCGGGAGTTGATATTTTGTTGATGAGATTGATGGAAAAATATGGATAAGGATGCGATATCAAAATAACGACAATCAGAGATACAAGTATACAACCGGACAAGCTCTTTTAAATTTATTTTGTGTATTTTCTTTTTATGTTTTTTAAATTTCCTGACTTAATAATGAGAATTCTTTTTTCTCTGAGTACTGATACAGTCATAAATTTTTGTATAAATTTATCTTGTGTAAATTGATATGACATTAATTTATTGATTGAATAAAAATATAAAATAATTTAAATAAATTATGTGGGCCAAGAGATATTTAATTCAACTAATGAATTAACGTCATATTAATTGAGATATTTAATTCAACTAATGAATTAACGTCATATTAATTTATACAAGAATTTATAGTTATAGCATTATTATTTTTATTTGTTATAAAATGTAAGTTCCAAATTTCCAATAGTTAACTTCCACTTGTCTTTGGTAATTACAAAAAGAAATGTTGCACTATGAAAATCGACAACTATCCAGGTATAAGAGCTTATATGTGCAATATAAATAAAAGGGTAAATTTTATTATGCGCCCCCATCCCCCCCACCACCACTAGAGTGACTATATTTAAAATATCTCTCAGGACCCGCAATTGCCGTGATCTCGCTCTTAGGGTATGTTTGGTTGGGAGGAGAGAATATGAGAGAGGAAAGTAATTCAAATTTTATTTTTATTTTTATTGTTTGGTTACACAAAATATATAAGAATTTAATTTTCATTAGAATTTAATATCCCTTATAATGTAGAATTTGAATTCCACATCAAAGAGTGAAGAATTTAAATTTTTCTTATGTTGAAAACCCAAACATTCAAAATTACCCTTCAATATTTTAAATATGAAAATATGTAAATATAAATTAACTATCGCCGGACTTCCGTCGGAATTTCACCGGAGCACCGGAACTTGGCCGGACCTCCGCCGGAACTTCGCCGGACAACCAGAACTTCGCCGGACCTCCGTCAAAAAGTCACTGTCCACCGTTCACCGGTGGTTGACTTGTGTTGATTGAATTTTAATTATAGTAAATAATATTTAATATTTAATTATATTAAATAACATGTCAAATCAAGACAATCTTTCAATTATCTCTTAAGTTTTTTATAATTTTATATAGTATAATATAATAAATTATTTTCTTTTTTTTTAAATGAGAAAATATGTAAGTGTTAAATGTAAAAACAATAAAGTATTCTTTTCTCTTGGTGCAAACCATTGTCTTGTTGACAATGTGGATAGAAAAAATTTGAAACAGAGCATCAAAATATTATCCATAAACAATGCATTTTTGTTTGAAAGAATACAAAAAAAAGTGACAATTGTAGAGTGGTAAGTGGTTGTTGGTAACAATGGTAGAAGTAAAGATTTTTTTTCATTTAGTTATTTACATTAAAATGGGTTTAGCAGTATTTTTTAAATGTAGGACAATATTAAGTAAAAAAAATGATCTATACATATTAAAAGTTTGTGCGATTGCTGTTATTATTTGAAGAAAAATGGGTTTAAACACTAGTTCTTAGTGAATTGAGGTTTTTTTTTTTCATTTTACCATTAACGAAATTTATAGTATTTTCTTTAGAAATGAGTTGCTAGAGACAAAAAAGCATATATGTTTATATGATTTATTGATATATATTGACCTGAGTGGTTGTTTAGCAAATATAATTAAGAAGCCGTGTTATTGATATATACCTTTCGTGTTTTGGTGATGGGTATTTTGGTTTTATTTTTCATTATTATTGATATTTGTTACAAACTTGGGGATGAAAGGTTTTGTCAACTTTCCCGGTGAAACTTTTAAGGTTGGCCTCATTGACCCTGACTTTTTAAGTAGAATTGTTTTGATCAATGCTGCAATGAAAAGAAGAGTTGGGAGAAACAGTTATAGAGACGAGAGATTCATAATTGAAGTTACATTGCCATGGAATGGAAAAAATGGTACAATAGATAATGATCATGAGTTATATCAAATATAACACTTATACAATGAGAAGAAGTATACATAGATTGTGTTCAACATGAGCATTATAGCACTTAATGTGATGAATGTGATTAAAAGGAGATTGCTTGAGAATGATATTGAAGATGTTGCTAATGGGCTTGTTGTTGAACCTCAAAGTGTGTTATCTGTGTTTTATAGGCAACCAACTGACAATGTTCAAGCACAATAGAAGGTACATGCAACTACTACTAGAAAAAGAGGTGTTAAATGGAAGTCGATGGCAAGAAAGAGATCAAGAATTTCAGAGACCAAATTTTTTAGCCTATCTATTCCAGAACCAAAGTCTACAACTGAGCCCACCACTTCAGTAGAAGATGATCTTCAAAAACAAACCACAAAGCTAAACATGAAACACAAATCATAACTCAACCCCCTACCACAGTAGAACCTAAAGTTGAAATACAAACCACAACTCAACTCACCACTACAACAGAACTTGAACTTAAACCACAAACCATAACTTAAACCACCACCTTCAAGTCCAAACCACATCCCGATCCTACACATGAACCCCACTTGAAGTTGAACTTGATATTCAAACTACAAAAAAAGTACTAGAGAAGTTGAAGGCACCTGTCAACAATAATATACAACCTAGTGTGTTTGATTCCTTTGTCACACCTACAAAATGGGCTACAGATAAAACATTCCCAAATTTTGTAGCAGTCACAACAGAACTATTACTGCAATTTGACCAAATCCCATTCCCAATACCAACAACAGTAGCACCACCATAGTTTAATAAAACCCTATTAGCAAATGTACATTTGACCATCCTTCAGGTGATGGCGGTCCAAGAAAGGGTGCTGATGAGGGTGAGATTGACTTTTCACACCTTTCAGAGCACATTGATCGCTTATATGATTTTCATGCTGCTGATGAGTTGCATGAGTTTGCAATAGAAGTTGATGAGAAAGATGTAGAGGCTGACGATCCACCACTATTCCAATTCTTGAAGAGTAATCCATCCTATAGGTCCATAAGGTCAATGGCTGCATATTCTCAATTGGAGGTACCAAATGAAGAAGCACAAGATGTTGTGCCTACTGAGAATTTACCATCAGAGGTTGCGAAAATTTAACCTTCTAAAAGAAAGGAGAAAAATTTCAGCAAGTCACCTGTTACTATCACCCTTTCATATAGGCAAGTTAAGAAGAGAAAGGTCATTGGTGTCCAAATTAGAGCTTCTCAAAGGATTGCAAATCAAAAGAAGCCTTATTTTATGGATGCAAAGGCTCATGAGAGGACAATAAAGAAGAAAAGATTTGTAGATTTTAAGCAAATCATGAGCAAACCCATGCCAAGTAAGAAGAGTAAATGAACTAGGAATGATGATGGTGCTGGTCCATTAAGAAATGCAGAAGAAGATGATAAAATGGTGTATGGTAAAATTTTTGAAAGCTATTTATTTTGTAAGAATCTTCACTTTGATAGGTGCATTTAGAAGTTAATAGAGGGGGGTTAGTAAAATTTTTAACACTGTTTAGGAGCTTTTAAAAGTAGATAGAGGGGAATAAGTAGTTTACTAAATAAGCCACTACATCTTTTTAAAGTTTCTATTATTACTTTAGTATTTTAAAGTTATTTTTTAAAGAATAATATTAAGAATCGTAATATTTGAATCTTAACTGATGTGGTACTCATTTAGTGGATGGTAATACAAAGTAATTAATAATTTTGCATTCATCATGTAATAGATGAGAGATACATAGTAATAAGATTTAAGTTGAGACACAAATATTGGGATCTCTAGTATTATTGAAAAATCCTAATGAAAATAAAAGAGCAATATTTAAACTTAAATATGTTTTGCTTACTATGTAATAGACATTTTTTTTAACAACATTTGCTAAATGCATGTACACTACTTTTCAAACTCATAATAACAACAATAATTAATTAATATTAATATTAATATTAATATTTTTTAATACTTTAATGTTTTTTATACCAAAAGAAAATGGTATTAAATTTGCTACTTATATAATGTAATATAGTTAAGACCTTACATCTCTTGGAATGTAAAAAATACCCTTCAGCACCAATTTTTTTTTTAAAGAATATATCTTTGTTTAGATAAATTTCTAGATGGTGCGCTGACAAAAAATATGTAGATGATTGATGGACAATTATATGATATTTGTTGTGCAAATTTTAATGTACTCGCAAGCGCACGAATCTATTGTAGTATAGATCAATGGTGACGAGTGTCGATCCCACGAGGAGGTGGATTTTAATTATATGTAGAATTAATTTTGTAAATGGGTGGTTGAAATTGTGGTGGAAGTGATTTAAATTATCCTAAAATTGGAATTGAGATTCTAAAATTGGAATTGCAATGGCGAGAATAAATTGAAGCGAAATCTATTGAAATGACGTACTTGGGTATCTGGATCCGTATCAACATGCATCATGGGCTAAATATTCCTTATTAATACCAATTAAATCATGAGGGGGGAATCCACACCCCATGAACCACGCTCTAATCAATATGGTGCTAAGGGCTTACCGTGCCAAATAATAATAACCTTATACTAGAGAGCCGGTGTAACCAAGGCGGTACTAGACAAGATTAGTATTATTTGTCGACGAGAAGTCAAAACATCCACAAAAACTAGAGGGGAAGAGAAAATAAATTTACCAAATTAAGCCCATGACACATGTTGAGAATTCACCTTCAACCCAAGCTTGAAAGAAAATTAGCCACTCATAATTGAACTAGGGGCAAAATGAGAATTTATTAAAATACGAAGAAAATACAAGATGGAGAGGGAATTACAGAAAACAGAATCCAAAAATGGATTCAGAGATATCAAATTAGGGGGGAGAGGCCCCCTTTTTATAGATACATGGAGTAAATCATGGCCATCGGATTAAAAACAGTTTGGACGCTCAGGATTGCGCCACGTCATCAGTCAACAATCCACGGTTTGACCACGCGGATGAACAGTAACACGGTTTGACCCGACTTTGAACAGTAACGCGGTTTGACCCGGATGAACAGTAACGCGGTTTGGTTGAAAATAATCCTATGTGATGCATGCACCGTATGTGAGATTTTTCGTCCACTGATATGCTGCCACGTCACCATCAACAGTATATAAGAATTTTAGTCCAACAGGATCGTGACACCTCATCAGTCAATGCCACGTCATCGGTCCGTCTATGTGAACAGTATCGTGAATAGTAACGTATACAGTACCATACACGTGAATAGTACCGTACATGTGAACAGTGCCATTTTTCCTTTTATGCTCCTCCTAAGGTTTTCGACCGTCCTGAGTTCAAAAGTGATGTCCGTTTTGCCATCTGATTTCTCGTTTATTGTGAAATGACTATGATGCCCCTAAAATACATAAAATACTTAATTAAAATAAAACACATATAATTAAATCACAAGAAGGTTAAATACATAAAAGTAAGGGTTGTTAGTAAGACTTGAAATGTAAAATGACGGTTTTCTCCTTTATAAATATGCATTTTCTAACACTCAACACACCCCCCAACCAGCTTATTGCTAGTCCCTAGCAAATGAAGCGAAAATAAAATTCAAATTCAAAATGATTTTTTTTTAAAATTTAGAAACACTCGTGTTTATTCAATCAGATTAATGATAGCAATCAAATAAAAGTATAAGCATTATCTCCAGTCTAAAGTAACATCACACCCACATCAACCATCCACATGAATTAGCCCAGTAGACTTTGTTATACCTACTTTCAAGAATGACATGTCAAACCCCAAAATCTTACTGGAAGTAGTGACACTCTCACAAAGAAATTAAACCCAATAAAAGTAGTCACTCCAATGAATGATAATTGAGAGAAAATAATGAAGAAGTGATATCACATGCTCTCACCAAGATGAAATAAATATGCCCTCAGCTTAAAAATAATACGATCTCAAGTTAAATAAAAACTGTTAGTTAACCCAATTTATTTATTTATTTATTTATTTTATATGCACCACTACATCTTTTTAGCCCATATAACTAGCTTCTACTTCAGATTATAGTTCCCTAAAATCAGGAAGGACTTTTATTAGGATGTAACATAGGCTAGGGACATGGTTAACAAAGAAAGGAAATAAGAAAAACAAAGTGCATGTTTGAGAAAAATGCAGAGAATTTTTTTTTTTTTTGGAAGTTGCAAGGTGGATTTCACCTATTATTGTTATTTTTATTCTTTTGAAACAACAACTTTTGTTTTGTTGGTTTTTTTTTTACTTTTTTTTGGTATAATTTCACTGAACAACATAATTATTTACATTTTCTCAAACATAAATAGGTGATGGAACTTATAAGATATCGGGTAATATTCCAAATCGGAGTGGGTCAAGATGATAAGTTGACAAAGAAAATATATTTTTTTTTTTTAAGGCTCAAAAGGGTTAACTATGGATATTTAATAAAAGGGATGGCTAGAAAGGCTCAAACGGATCAAAGATGGCATTTCCATCGTCTTTTAGGGCTCTAAATAACCTTCCATATCTACTAGTTAGATGAGCCTCCAAATGTAGCAACACACTTTTTTTTATTTATTAAGGGTTAACTCAAAAGAAATCTAGAGATCGTGTATACAATAATAAACTGTTAAGCTGTATAAAGAATGGGCAAAAGGGTTACTCTCCAAGAAAAATGATAGGCTCAAAAACTCACTTGGTACTTATTATGACATGTTCATTCCTTCAAGCAACTCATATATGTCTCCGACATCAACATGTAGAGTAGCAAACATAATATAACATCACTTAAGACCAAAGATAATACAAATACTAAAATTTAAAATTAATCATGTCACCCAATGTTAAAACAAATCACACAATTTTTTTTTAAACAACATTCTACCCTCCAACCTATTCTAAACATGAAAGGAAAATATGTATGCAGAAATGTGAAAATGATGCATAAAAACTAATTAGAAAAGTTACACGTAAAATGATATAAAATGAAAATGATTTTTTTTTTAAGAAGATGCATTTCTAGAGGAACTACACTCCATATTCAGCCATCTTCGACTCAAAAGTTGGAAAATATATATTTATAGAGGAGAAATTAAAAAGAAGAAAAATAAACATAAACACATAATAAATAAAAAGAAAATGTCTGAATTTTTTTTAAAGTTTTTTTTAATAATTTTTTTTATTAAAACGATGAAGATGCGTTTCTAGAGTCACTACACTCCATATTCAGCCATCTTCAACATAAAAAGTTAGCAACAGTTAGTTTCTACAACAAAAAAATTAGTAAAAACTTAACCAAAATTCACAATTGTCGACTATTCCCTCCCCCCAACCAGAACGAAACATTGTCCGCAATGTTTGAAATGAAAGAAGTAGAGTTTAGAAGACATCACCTGGGTGGTGCAACACAAAAGAAAATATTTACAGGCGGAGAGTTAAATCTAATTTGTACTTCTTACTGCTGCTACTGTTACCATCATTATTTGGGCACTCCAACACAAAGGTCCAGGGGTCTGGCTCCGGTTTATAAGCTTGTAACATATCAAGTAGCTCATTAGCAGTGTGAGCACAAATAAAAAGTTTTTTTACATTAGAAGGAATGAAATAGTTTTTTATTGCATGGTTAAGAAATGCGATAAAGCCATCATAAAAGTTATTGACATTTAACAAACCGATGGGTTTTTGGTGGATGTGCAGATGGGCCCAAATGCTAGCGTGATAAGTGCCTCTAGTGTTGCAAGATCTCCTGGAAGGAAAATAAAAGCATCAGCATGATTAAGCATTTCAGTTATTCTTTCTTGCATACCTGAGACGACTAACTCTTCTCCAGTTGATGAGTCAGACGAACTGCCCAATGGTTTTAAGACTCTTGGGATGATGCCTAACACTTGACTTCCTCTGATAAAAGCTGCTTCTGAGACCATTTTTGATAACCCTCGATTACCTCCTCCATACACCAAGTGTAATTTTCTCGCTGCTATGCTTCGACCAAGATCTATGGCTGCCTCAACGAACTCTTTATGTTTGCCATATGTAAATCCAGAAAGCACACAAATGTTCTTGAATTGTCTATTGGGAGTAGCTGACATTGTGATACTTCTCAAAAACAATTTGTGAGTGCTTGACAAAAAAGAAATCACATTTAAGAGTCTCGGTGATAGTGGGTCATGGTTGTGTATGAGGTAATATGTCAGTGTCAAATAACGCGTAAAGCACGTGGCTCGCAAGTAAAAAAGAAAACAGTAAAAAGGAAAAAGCAAACAGTAATAAAAATATTAAAGACAATAATGCAAACAATAAGACAATAGTGAAATAAAATAACAATAAAGTAAAAGGATATTTACAGGTAGTTGCGACTGTGGCTCACATCTTCCTCTGGTTTTACGTCCAGAAACGGCTTGAACGCCCTCTATGGGTCGAGGATAGGCTTTCTATCCAGTTTTCTTATAAACTGGCAAACAGGGTCGTTTATAGTCAGATTCCCGAGACTATATCGTGCATGCTCTTTCTGGAATAATGGCCATAACTGGAGAATCGCTCCTTGCACATATCCACTGGGATGCGTTTCAAGAGACAAAAGGATATCATCCAATGACTCCTTATTCAAGCCATCCCTAATGAATTGAATCTTATCTTCCCTGTTATCAGACACCATTCCTAAAGAACATGGGTTTTTATTGCAATTCATTCTGGCACACTTATGACAAGCAACAGAAATTCTTCGAGCTCGTCGTTTTCTTGCATAATTTCCTTTACCACAACCAGGCATGTATGCAATAAATTTTGGAGGTAACTCACCTGCCGATCGTACTTTCGCTTCGATTAACCAACGGATGTCAGCAGGTATGTTATTCCTCATGAGTAATCGCATGCGTTCGGACCGAGCTTTATAAATCGTAAGGAGGGCATTCTGAGGAAGTGAAGGGAATCGCTTGTGAAGCTTCGCTAGAATCTCGTTTCTGTCCATACCTTCGCCTCAGAATATCAGTTATTATGGGAAACTGAAGTAACCGACTTGATTGTCACAGAGTACCGTTATCCGCCACTTCACCGGAGTAACAAACTAAAGCACACAAATAGAAAAACAAATTAAAACACACAAAGAAAATTAAAATCGTCCTCTTATTGAATTTACCTCAAGCTCCAACTGGATGTCGTAAACACTTCTCTCAATGTCTCTGAGTTGGCGTTCTAAACCCTCAACATAGGCTACTAACTCTGATGGTTGTAGAGTCCAAATGCGTTGTGTTTTACAAAATTGAATCTGTCTTTTGAGATGAGTTTTGACACGTTGAAGTGGTTTAAGAATGTTCAGGAGGAACGGTCTAAGTATGAGACTCATGATTAAAAATGATAAGAGAAAACTTAATGGTAAAATAAACACACTTATGCAAAAACAATTTCAATTAGCAAAAGAATAATAATAAAAAGAAAGAAAGAAAAATCAAATCAACGAAAAGAAAAAAAATCAATTCAAATTTGGTGGGTCACTCAAATTTATTTCGGTGTCTTCGTCATGTGGTTGGTATTCTAGATATGGCTTTAATCTTTGACCATTAACTTTAAACGTGACACCGTTCTTTGGGTCCTTAATTTCAATTGCCCAATGTGGAAAAACAGTATGAATAATAAATGGGCCAGACCAACGAGATCGTAACTTACCTGGGAATAGGTACAAGCGAGAATTGAATAAAAGCATTTTCTGACCTGGAGTGAATGATTTTCTCATAATTTGCTTATCATGGAAGACTTTCATTCGTTGCTTGTAAATCTTGGCATTTTCGTATGCATCATTGCGAATTTCTTCAAGTTCTGCCAGCTGTAATCTTCTTTCTAAGCTGGCTTGCTGCATGTCAAAATTGAATTTCTTGATGGCCCAATATGCACGATGCTCGAGTTCCACAGGTAGGTGGCAAGCTTTTCCATACAATAGCCTGTAGGGTGACATCCCAATCGGGGTCTTGAAAGCTGTTCTATATGCCCATAATGCATCCTCAAGTCTTAATGACCAATCTTTTTTGTCTGGCCTCACCGTTTTTTCTAATATGTGCTTTATTTCTCGATTGGAAATCTCAACTTGGCCACTAGTTTGTGGATGATACGGGGTCGCCACTTTGTGTGTGATTGAATACTTTGTCAAAAGAGCCTTGAATGCTTTGTTACAAAAGTGGGCACCACCATCACTGATTATCGCTCGAGGGAATCCAAAGCGTGAAACAATGTTGCTTTTCGAAAATCCTATCACCACTTTGTGATCATTAGTTCTGCATGAAATTGCTTCTACCCATTTGGATACGTAGTCAACAGCAACCAATATGTATTGATGGCCAAAAGACGGGGGAAAGGGTCCCATGAAGTCGATACCCCATACGTAAAAAATCTCAACCACTAAAATTGGATTTAGTGGCATCATGTTCCTTCGTATAATGCTCCCTATTCGTTGACACCTATCACATGAAGAACAGAAAGTGTAAGCGTCTCGAAATATAGATGGCCAATAGAAACCACATTGTAAAACTTTAGTCGCTGTTTTCTTAGCACTGAAATGGCCTCCACAAGCTTGTTCATGGCAGAATGAAAGAATATTCTGAATTTCATTTTCTGGGACACATCGTCTAACAATTTGGTCTGCACAATACTTGAACAAATACGGGTCATCCCAAAAGAAATTCTTTATCTCTGCAAAGAATTTAGCCTTATCTTGCTTGGTCCAATGCTCTAGAAGTTGACATGTAACAAGATAATTCACGATGTCAGCATACCACGGTAATACTTCCACATTCATCAATTGTTCATCAGGGAATGACTCATTTAATGGTAATGGCTCTGTAGTTGTGTCAAAATGGAGACGAGAGAGGTGATCCGCCACAACATTTTCTGTGCCTTTTTTATCTTTGAATTCCAAGTCAAATTCCTGCAAAAGTAACACCCAACGAATTAGTCTAGCTTTTGCATCTTTCTTTGTGAGAAGATATTTAAGAGCTGCATGATCTGTGAATATAATTATTTTACAACCAATGAGATAAGATCGAAATTTCTCTAATGCAAACACTACTGCTAGCATTTCTTTTTCAGTAGTTGAATAGTTCAACTGTGCATCATTCAATGTCATACTAGCATAGTAAATGACATGGGGAATTCGATCAACTCTTTGTCCTAATACTGCTCCTACTGCATAATCAGATGCGTCACACATGAGCTCAAATGGTAAGCTCCAGTTCGGGGGCTGAATGATGGGTGATGATGTCAACAAATGCTTTAATTTTTCAAACGCAACAAGACATGAATCATTAAAGACAAAAGGTACATCCTTAGCAAGTAGATTGCATAAGGGTCTAGAAACTTTGCTAAAATCTTTAATGAAACGTCTATAAAAACCAGCATGCCCAAGGAAAGATCTTACTTCTCTGACTGTTTTAGGTGGAGGAAGATTAGAAATGAGATCCACCTTGGCTTTGTCAACCTCAATACCTTTGCTCGAAATGATGTGACCGAGAACAATACCTTATTTTACCATAAAATGACACTTCTCCTAATTTAAGATCAAGTTCTTCTCAATTCATCTCTGCAGAACTAGTGTTAGATGATGTAAACATTGATCAAACGAATCACCAAAGACAGAAAAATCATCCATAAAGACTTCAAGGAATCGTTCAACCATGTCAGAAAAAATGCTCAACATGCATCGTTGAAATGTAGCAGGTGCATTACATAAACCAAATGGCATTCTCCTATATGCAAATGTGCCAAAAGGGCAAGTGAAAGTAGTTTTCTCTTGATCTTTTGGTGCTATGGGAATCTGTTTGTATCCTGAGTAGCCATCTAGAAAGCAATAAAATTCATGGCCTGCTAATCTATCAAGCATTTGATCAATAAATGGTAAAGGAAAATGGTCTTTACGTGTGACAGAATTCAACTTTCTATAATCAATGCATACACGCCATCCTGTAGTTACTCTAGTGGGTATCAATTCATTATCAGCATTCGTAACTACTTTGACTCCTGACTTTTTGGGGACAACTTGTACAGGACTAACCCATGAACTATCAGAAATTGGGTAAATGATACCTGCGTCTAATAGTTTAAGGACTTCTGTTCTAACAACTTCTTTCATGTTAGTATTTAACCGACGTTGCATCTCCCTAGTAGTTTTAGCATTTTCATCAAGGTGAATGTAATGCATGCAGTCTACTGGGTTTATACCTTTTATGTCTGCTATGGTCCATCCTAATGCCCCTTTGTGCTCTTTCAAAACATCCAACAACTTACCTTTTTGTTCGTCATTGAGGGATGCTGAGATGATTACCGGTAGAGTACTTTCTTCTCCCAAAAATGCATATTCCAATGTGTTGGGTAATGGTTTGAGCTCGAGTTTCGGTGGTGATTCTGATGATGGGATGAGTTTCTTCTCTGATGGTGCTAGTTGTTCAACTCTTGACTTCCATTTATTAGTGTCCATAGATGGTGCTGAGTCAAGCAGGGCGTTGACCTCATCAACCGATCTGTCAATATCAAAATCAAAACCAAAGTGAGTTAAACATGTTTGTAAAGGATCATCACTAAGGTTTAAAACAAAAGTATCATCAACTAATGCTTCAATTAAATCCACATCAACAATTCCATCATCTGCATTGTGAGGTTGTTTGGCAATGTTGAAGATGTTCAGCTCCATAGTCATGTTGCCGAAGGACAACTGCATATTTCCAGTCCTGCATTGAATGTGAGCATCCGCAGTTGCCAAGAAAGGTCGGCCTAGAATAATGGGGATGTGCTTCCTTGAATCCTGTATTGGTTGAGTGTCAATTACAATGAAATCAACAGGAAAATAAAACTTGTCTACCTGGATAAGCACGTCATCCACAATACCACGAGGTATTTTCGTGGACCGATCTGCAAGTTGTAACACCACTGGAGTTGGGTGCAATTCTCCCAGTCCAAGTTTCACAAATACTGAATATGGTAACAGATTTACACTAGCTCCTAAATCCAACAAAGCATTCTCAATTGTGTGGTTTCCTATACTACATGAGATAGTGGGGGAGCCTAGGTCTTTGCATTTTAAAGGAATTTTATGTTGGAGTATAGAACTAACGTTTTCTGTTAAAAATGCCTTCTTTTGAACATGCATATTTCTCTTTTTAGTACAAAGGTCTTTAAGAAACTTGGCATAAGATGGAACTTGTTTAATAGCATCAAGCAAAGGAATGTTAACACTTACCTGTTTGAAGATTTCAAGAATCTCACCTGTAGATTTTCCCTTCTTGCCTTTAGCTAACCTCTGGGGAAATGGAGCTTTCGGAACATATTCTCGTGGGTTGGTTTCTTCTTTCTCCTCCGGTGATGAGTCCTCAACACTCACAGGTACAATTTGATTTCCTTTTGTCACCGGCATCTCCACTTTGTTGTCGACTTCTTTTTCTTTTCGCAAGGTCATTACTGCTTTGACCTCTCCATGCTGCTGTGGTGAACTGGTACTTGCTTCATGCACTCCTTTAGGATTAGGCACTGGTTGACTTGGAAACTTGCCTTTCTCAACAGTCATTGCCAAGGTCTGAACTGAAGAAGCAAGTTGTCCCACCATCTTCTCGAGGCTTGAAACTGATTGGGCTTGTGAGTTGAAGCCCGCTCTCAATTCATTTCGTAGTCCATCAATGGTGCGGTTCTGTTGCTCAATCGTAGAGTGAGTAAGATTCTTGAGATTCTGGAATGAATCCTCCCATGGTCTAGGTTGAGAGTGGTTCTGGTTCTGATTGTATGGTCTAAATGGTGGCTGAGAGGCTTGAGGAATTTGAGAAATTTGTTGCATTGGTGGAGCTGGAGCTGTTGGTCCATTCTGTTGGAATCCTTGAGACCATGAAAAATTGGGGTGGTCTCTCCATCCAGGGTTATATGTGTTGGAGTATGGGTTGTAATTTGATGGCTTTTTCATTACACCTATGGCATTGGCTTGATCTGAGTATGAGTCATGGTCATGTGGTTCTGTTGATTTAGCAGTCGATAACGATGCTATTTGTCGAGCAAGACCTTCAACCATCTCCTTGACTTCTTTGATTCCCGAAGTTGATTCGCCAATTTGAACCTCATTCACTCCTTTAATTCTTGTAGTAGTCCTGAGTGATCGACTCCGTTGTTGGGAATTATCTGCTTGTTGCTGGAAGAATTCTCAAATTTCTGATGCACTTTTTGACATTAGCTCTCCTCCACTTGTTGCCATTAGCCATTCTTGCACATTTGGTAGTAATCCTTCCAAAAAGTATTGGCATTGGTGCCATTTCTCGTACCCATGATGTGGACACTTCAAGAGTAGCCCATTGAATCGCTCCCATGTTTCGAAAAACTGCTCGTCTTCTCTTTGAGTAAACTCTGAGATTTCCCTGCGAATAGCATTGGTTTTATGCACTGGGAAATATTTATTTAAAAATTTTGTTACCATTTGTTCCCATGATGTGATGCTATTAGCAGGTAAAGTATTTAACCATGAACGAGCTCTATCTTTTAAAGAAAATGGGAATAATCTAAGTTTAACATCATTGTCTGAAAAATTCTCGTATTTAAAAGTTTGACAAATAGCATGAAAATCATTCAGATGATTATATGGGTCCTCATTTTCTAGGCCATAAAATGTGGGGAGACAATTTAGCACACTAGGTTTTAGTTCAAAGCTCCTAGCAGCTACATTTGGGTATCTTATACATGATGTGCTCAAATTTGCTAAAGGACTGAAATAATCCTTAAATGGCCTCTCCTGTGGTTGCAAATCCATTTTATTTTTTACTTGTTTGTGTGTGCGAAGTGTTTTCTCAAGTTCAAGGTCTATAGGTTCAAGATTAGATAATAATGACCTACGACCATGCATGCAAAACAAATAAAATAAAAATAAAAATAAAGATGGGAACAAAACAAATAAAAATAAAGAAGAGGGAGAAATTACGATACTAACCTTATTGCGCTATTACAACATTTCTATAAAAATACACAAAAACAAATACGTGAAATAAATTAACTAAAAATAAAATAATAAGATAAACAAAAAAAAAATTACAAAGAAAAATAAATTGAAAATTAAATTATAGAATGTTAAAGAAGAGAAAAAGAAAAGAAATACTAACCTTTAAATGTAGATTCACTTTTTTTTTCTCCCCGGCAACGGCGCCAAAAACTTGTTGTGCAAATTTTAATGTACTCGCAAGCGCACGAATCTATTGTAGTATAGATCAATGGTGACGAGTGTCGATCCCACGAGGAGGTGCATTTTAATTATATGTAGAATTAATTTTGTAAATGGGTGGTTGAAATTGTGGTGGAAGTGATTTAAATTATCCTAAAATTGGAATTGAGATTCTAAAATTCGAATTGCAATGGCGAGAATAAATTGAAGCGAAATCTATTGAAATGACGTACTTGGGTATCTGGATCCGTATCAATATGCATCATGGGCTAAATATTCCTTATTAATACCAATTAAATCATGAGGGGAGAATCCACACCTCATGAACCACGCTCTAATCAATATGGTGATAAGGGCTTACCGTGCCAAATAATAATAACCTTATACTAGAGAGCCGGTATAACCAAGGCGGTACTAGACAAGATTAGTATTATTTGTCGACGAGAAGTCAAAACATCCACAAAAACTAGAGGGGAAGAGAAAATAAATTTACCAAATTAAGCCCATGACACATGTTGAGACTTCACCTTCAACCCAAGCTTGAAAGAAAATTAGCCACTCATAATTGAACTAGGGGCAAAATGGGAATTTATTAAAATACGAAGAAAATACAAGATGGAGAGGGAATTACAGAAAACAGAATCCAAAAATGGATTCAGAGATATCCAATTAGGGGGGAGAGGCTCCCTTTTTATAGATACATGGAGTAAATCATGGCCATCGGATTAAAAACAGTTTGGACGCTCAGGATTGCGCCACGTCATCAGTCAACAGTCCATGGTTTGACCACGTGGATGAACAGTAACACGGTTTGACCCGGATGAACAGTAACGCGGTTTGGTTGAAAATAATCCTATGTGATGCATGCACTGTATGTGAGATTTTTCGTCCACTGATATGCTGCCACGTCACCATCAACAGTATATAAGAATTTTAGTCCAACAGGATCATGACACCTCATCAGTCAATGCCACGTCATCAGTCCGTCTATGTGAACAGTATCGTGAATAGTAACGTATACAGTACCGTACACGTGAATAGTACCGTACATGTGAACAATGCCATTTTTCCTTTTATACTCCTCCTAAGGTTTTCGACCGTCCTGAGTTCAAAAGTGATGTCCGTTTTGCCATCTGATTTCTCGTTTATTGTGAAATGACTATGATGCCTCTAAAATACATAAAATACTTAATTAAAATAAAACACATGTAATTAAATCACAAGAAGGTTAAATACATAAAAGTAAGGGTTGTTAGTAAAACTTGAAATGTAAAATGACGGTTTTCTCCTTTATAAATATGCATTTTCTAACACTCAACAATATTCAATATCAAAACTTATTGTAATTAAATAATCAAAACTTATTTTGTTTAAAATGCTTTTCTTCCATTCAAAAAAATTATTTTCCTTTCTTTTTGTGTTATATCTTTAAAATTTAGATTTTACAAAATATTGTTTGTGTTTTATATTCAAAATTTAACACAAAGTCGTTTAAACTCGACTCATTGCTGGGACTTGGACAAAGTTCCAAGAGCAAGGAAAAGGGTGAAATCAAAAATAAGATACGGGTTTTATCAAATATAATATTATAATTATTTAGCAAAATTTCAATATGCCAATAAAATACTATTAGAATATATTTTCAAGATAGCCACGCAACATCAGGATCATTTGCATTATTATCGCCGTGGAACTGATCAACAACGGCGGGATTAGGGACGAGTACGGACGATTTTAGTCCTTATTTTTTTGAATATTCGACCTAATAGAAAATAATTTTTGTACTTTAAAAGTATTTTATAAAATTAATTTTCTTAAGAAATTCAATCTATCTTAAATTAAAAAAAAACCTCAAATATTATTATTATAAACAGAAAATTATTAGCTTAAAGTAAATAATATTTACACTTGAAATATATTTAGAGGAGAAGGCAGTGCTGTTGGGGAAAAATCAGGTTTTTAAATTTTTTATAAAACCTTTTTAAGATCGCTCTCATATAATATATAAGAATTTGTAATCTAGAAATCGTACCTTGAAAATTCGATTTAGCTTTTTCCGCTGAAATGATTTAGGCTCACAGATCACGATCCGTCACCACCACTCCTATTAGATCACGATTCGTCAGCACCACGCTTGTTAGAACACGAACTGGCACCAATGATCTTCCAGGTTATGACTCAGGTTTGATCTGCACTTGACGTGTGGACGCTTTTATCACTACCAAAGCAACTAGCACGAGAAAATTTTTCTCTCAACAATAGAGAGAAATTTTTTTTTCTCTTATCTGTATAAAGTGGCTGCTCTCTTTTTATTTAGAGAAAATAAGTCTTTTTATATCTACCTTTAGTGAAAACTCTAGGCCCCAAATAATCCAAAATCAAAACTCACGTTACTTGCTTTTTCTATAGGGGACCCACCTTGTAAAATAACATAAGATCCCTTACACACAATCTCATTAAATGGAGTCTCCCACTAAATGATATATTTAGGCTTTTGACCCAAATACCTAGTTATCTTGCTTATTAATCCAGTAGTGGTGCAGTCAATTAAATGAGCTAACCCGGGGATCATTTGGGAACATACAATAGTGGCTACAATAATTAGGACTGTAATTAAACTAGCCCAATTATTTAATTCCAAATCTACTCCACTAAAAGATTGGAACTGACTTCCATAATTGTATGCTCGAATAATAATTCGTCCCAAGCCACATTGATTTCTTTACTGCACAATCCTTTGTACCACATCGTTAATTAAATTGATATCTCAACTTTCCAATCAATTTAATAACATCTTATTCCTTGATACTTACTGATTTTCTCTAATGATCATTTTCAACATACTAAATATGTTGACACACTTTGGCCAGAGAATTCTATGATCAAGTGCCGAAAACCCATCAAAAGATGTGTTGTACAAATTCTATATTGTTAATCCATAACTCCAATACTCATAATTGCTCCTACCAAGATACTGGGTAATTTTGACCACAAGAATGTGTCGTGGCCACTGGTAACTCAAATGGAATAACAATTACAATCATGAAATCATAATTAACTCAAGATTAAGATTACAGTAAAATCAATGCCTATGAGATTTAATAAGTCTGACAGTCATTTTAATGTTAATTAAATCTCATATGTGATCCTATTCAATGTAGTCGTACTACATTAATAAATTCATACATGATTAAGATAAATCATTCAATGAATTCATTACAGTCTATACCTAAATAAAGTACCCAACTTTATTTATCAACTGAGAACTAAATTTATTTAATCATAAGATAACTTATATTTATATCTTCTGTGAATCCACATGGTGATAATATAAATACATGTAATATGATTAAATGGACTTTGATCAAAATATTAATGCAATTAAGATATTTGAATAAAATACCTCATTAATTTTATTAATCAGAAAAAATATTTATTACAATTAAATAAACACATATGCTTTTAAAGAGCATATTTTCCCAACAAGTGCAGCATGAGAGAGTTCAAATGAATTAAATCTAAGATTTTAAATCTTCTTCTTCTTCTTCTTATTTTATAAAATTCAAATAGAAGAATTGATCTAAAATATAGTTTAACCATAGAGATGCGAGGGTTTTATACAGTTTAATGTAAGGTGTTCACGGATTAGATTTTGCGGATTAGACATCAATCCATATCCAATCCATCATTTTGTGGATTGTAAATGTTCAATCCAATCCAATCCATAGATTGACGAATTCAATGCAAATCCAATCTATATGTCTGCGGATTTGACTTAATCCATATCCAATCCACTATTTTTACGGATTGGTTTGCGGATTAAAAATTTTTAATCCTGTTCACTCTACTAACTAATTAAATAAAAAAATCTAATATAAAAATAATTTTACTGATGATCAAATTCAAAATTGAATAAGATTTAAATAAATTAATTGTTTAAATAAAGTTAGAATAATACATTCAAAATTTCAAAATATAATACAGTGAAAAAAAATCTCATTCATTTAAATCAATACATGAAAATTAACTAAAATTATAAAAATTAAATATTTAGAAAGATATATTTGTTTATTTAATTATTCAATTATTCAATTATGTTTATTATACATTATTATCGGATAAGATATATATGGTGTTAATGTACCTATTTATTAGTAAGTAGTAATGCCACATTTAGAAGTTTTATTTTTTTAATTAAATAAATATATGTTATTATTTTTTTGTAGATTTGTGGATTTTTGCAGATTTATAAAAGTAAATCCATATTCAATTCACCGACTGCGGATTTTCAAAATTTCAATCCAATCCAATCCATCAATCCATAAATCAGATTTTTACAGATCAGATTTTCGCAGATTAGATGGATTGATCAAATTGTATTGGATTTTGAGCTCCCCTAGTTTAATGTTTAATTATCATATCAGGTAAGGTGAAATCATTTGTACTTAATTTTCTTGACACAATTAATTAATGTTGCGTTTACTTGTCAGTAATCAGAATGAGCCGTAATATGAATGGGTTGGAATCAAAATGAGCTGGAATGAAAATGGAGAATGAGAATCAGAATAAGTTGTTTACTTGACTTGCAAGAATTAGAATGAGAATGGACTGAAATTCCATTGATGTGTTTATTTTATCTTAGAATCAGAATCGAAATAAGTTGAATTGTTTCAAATTACTAAAATGCCCTTAATTAATTATAATAATAACCATCATCATCATCATCAACATTTGTGACTTTTATTATTATTCTTGTCATAATAATAATAATAATAATAATAATAATAAAAATAAAAATAAAATTTTTTAGTTTTTTTAATTTATATTCAAGGATTATAATTATTAATATATTATTCACAATAATATATTAATATAATTAATTAATATATTAATATAATATATTAATTAATTAATTATATTAACATATTAATTAATTAATTAATTATATTAACATATTAATTAATTAATTAATTATATTAACATATTAATTAATTAATTAATTATATTAACATATTAATTAATTAATTAATTATATTAACATATTAATTAATTATAAATTAGGACAAAGAGGGTATTTTAATTTTAGAGGACGGCAAAATGGTCAATCCATGAAATAGGAGACTCATTCTCAATTCCCCGGGAATAGGAGACCCTTATTCCCAAATTGTGGTGAGCCCCACGATTCCGATTCTAATTCCTGACTCTATTTTGCAAAGTAAACGTTGTCGATGATTTAGATTCCGGATTCCAATTCCCTAATCCGGTAAGTATACGCAACATAAGTGAGAAATGTATATATTGATTGAACTTTATTATGTCTGTGTTTAACCAGATGGATAGATGAAGACATTAAGCTTAGGAAGTTCTTAGTTTGAAATTTGAATAGGTTTCAATTTGATTGAAATCTAAATGGGTCAGAATACAAATGTTTAATAACATATTGACATGTTTGTTTTTGTTTTCTTTTTTTAATATCTAAATATAAGCCGCATTTTTTTGGGTAAATTAAAAATATCTTAAACATTATTATGTAACATTTATGTCCATCTAAGTCAAAACAAAAAAAGAGAATTAAGTTTTACAATAAATAAGTATATTGAATAGAGACACTTTTAGAATATAAAAAAATTATTTTTCATTTAGATAAAAGTCACAAAAGTTCACCTTCTTTTTTTAAATTCACATGTAAATGTTTGAAAATTAAATATAAATTATAGAAACCAACAAACAAATTTTAAAAAAAAGTTTAAAATTAATAAAATTTTAGAATTTAGACGTTTAATAAAAAAGCCCTTAGTGTTTGTTTATCTGTTCATCTGAATCTTGAAAATGTATGAATTTAACCGAAATTCCAATAAATCTAAATAATATATTTATTTTACCTATTTCATATCCTACATTTCTTTATTTATTAGGGATGAGCA
>NW_006262022.1:12585216-12602890 GCF_000493195.1 Citrus x clementina
TGATTGGGTTTGTCAAACCCAATCCAACCCATTATTGATTAATTTGAGAAAAAAATCAACACAATCCAACTAAATAAACATTTCTATCTCAGACCAATACAACCCTTATATCATTAGATTGGATTGGGAGGTTAATTGGATTGATTAAAATTAAAAATTAAAAATTAAAAAATTGAACATATGAGTTTTTTTTTAAAATATTAGGTTCATAAAATCAATTTCAAATAGTAAAAAAAAACATATCAATTCTCATCATAACATTAAGTATTATCCATTATACGCAACATTTATTGATAAACAATATGATATAATGTTCAAATATTTATTAACTTACTTTTAGTGAAAATTCGAGTTTGAGTCTTGATTTTTAGTTTAGAGAATTTAACCAAAGTTAGGTTTAATAGAAAGAAATTGAAAAAAGTCACTTTTATTGAAGAATAAAAATGGTTCAAAATTAGGTTTTATGAGTTAGGGTTTTACAATTGACTTTTAATATTACTTTCTCTATGATTTTGATTATTCTTGGGTTAGGTTAACTTATTAGGATTCTTGTTAATGAATTCAGCCCAATTCAGTCATTAATTGGGTTGGATTAGATTTGATTATGTTTGTTAGGTTGGATGGGTTTGCCATCCCTCGGTATCCATCCTTATAATTTAATTGGGAGTGATAATATTTGATCTCTTTTTACATTAGAACCTCCAAATATGAATAACCTCTTGATAGTAATAAAAAATTGTGGTCCCAACTTGGGACTAGTTATAATTAGGAATAAACTCTACATTATAATAAGTTATATTTTTTGTATGTTTCGTCTTAATAAACTTACTTCCATATAGTAATAATATTTCAAAAATATATGTCATGTTACATGAAATAATTAAGATAGAACAAAATATATTTTTAAAGTTGCTTGTGACAATAATTTGTTCTTTAAAGTTGTAGCCACATCTTTCAACTTGCGAGTATGTATTAATTGGTTAGCATAGACACTTAATAATTGGTCAATAAAATAATTAATTTATTAATGTCTATACATTAAATTTGACTCACTTATTAATTTATTAATACATGACATAATTTACTTCTAAATCACTTGCATTAAGGATAATTAAGTAAAGACAATAATTTTTGTAATACACCTCTATTGAGTTATAACCTCTTTATAAGAATAAATTTTCTAGTCCTGACAATATGACTATATAGAGGTTTTACTGTATATCTCACCAGCCCCTATTTTTCAGTTAACTCCATTAAAAAAAATGCCTAGACCAATTTAATGTAAAATATATTTTTGTAATAATTTTTTAATGTTGAATTAAAAAAATGCCTAGACCAATTTAATGTTTGAAATTGAATCATTTTTAGTTAAAAAAAAAGTTCTAACATTGCAATAAATTGTATTGTACGTAAATAATAAATTGTATTGTATGTAAATAGTTAGCAATAAGCTACCAATGGGTTATGTTTAAACAGTTTTGTATCGTGTTCTTATCTTGCCGTGCTAAATTACACATCTCGAACCCACCTATTAACTTAATGGGTGAACCTAAACTCATTCATTATCATTATTGTGATAACTAAACCAATCCATTTAACCTGCTACTTTTGTATTATACATATCTTTAGTTTAAAATTAAAATAACAATTTGTAAAACAAAGCTCTTTAAGAATATAATACTAAACAAAAGATAATATTAATATTCTTTATATTTAACATCATCAATAATGTACAAAAAATCAACTATCTAATTCCAAACACCAATATCATTGATTAAAATCTTAGGAGGAAAAAAAAAATGAAAAGAGAACTGCATTATATGCAAAGATGCAAATGTACAGTGATACGTATAAATTTTATAATGAGTACTTAGGAAATTTAGAGTTAGTTATAATTTTACATAAGTAGTCAATTTAATTTTTCTTTAAATTATAATTTAAGTTATAGAATTTAATAAATTATTAATACTAAATGTTAATGTGTAATGATGAAACGAGTTTTTGATATTAAACCCAAAATCTACTCTTTAGGAATGGTTTCAAGGCTAGTTTGGTAATACTTCAACTTTTAAATAATCATTTTTAGTTTGCTATAGAAATAACCGAAAGTAAATAAAAACAATTAAATGTTTGGTAAAAATTATTTATAAAAGTGCAACAAAATTTAAAAGCGGTGTAATATATTTAGTAAATTTTACTATTAAATTGCTATAAAAATGTAAACACTAAATTGGAGATAATAATGAATAAAATTTATTTACATATTTATAAGCAAATATATAAAATAATTTTGATTGTGATTGTATAATAATTGATAACTAAAATGAATATTTAATATTCTTAATTTTGTTATATCAATATAATTAACAATGCTAATAATCTCTTTAAATTTAATGATTTTATTTCTTAATAAATAAAATTATTTTGAATTTTTATAATATATCTATATACATAATTGTATTAAGTATAAATTTATATTAAGTATAATATTAATTGTCAAAATTAAATCTTAAAAAGCTACTATTTCCTTAGTTTTTAAAATTTATTGTAAAATAAAATAATTTTGTCAAAAACAAATTCTAAAAAATTTACCAAATTCTAAAATTAATTTTTAACATTTTAAATTTATTTTTAAACCTCCTAAAAATAATTTCCAACAAATTTTAATAGATTGACCCATTAAAATCCGGCCCAATAAAAATCAACCTGACAATCATTTTTATCATGCAATTTCATTTGGTGTTAATGCGGCATAAAACCTTCTGACAGGCGGGCTAAGATCTCTCCAATTGTTGTATATTGCAGCCCCAATGAAGGGACCAGGGAGGACCGTTGGCGAAGGGACTTCAAAAAAAAAAAAAAAATCTAGCAAGAATCTGACAAGCACATTTTACTTTAGCAAACTAACTCAAAAGAGGCAACAATGGCATGAACAATAAAAAACATTTGTAAAACTGTCACGGCTTAAAACATGGTATGCCACCTAGAAAAATCAACTTGTAAACTGCTCATAATGACGATCTTCAACTCAGCCCTGATCAGATAAAAAACTGCATTTACGTAGTTAAATAGAAGTTCTATCACAAACAACCAATAAAAGAAGCATTACCATTCTTCTCAAACATACAAAAACCGCTTCCGGTATGTGTGTGTATATATATAAAAAAAAAAAAATATATATATATATATATATATATATATAGAGAGAGAGAGAGAGAGAGAGAGAGAGAGAGAGGGAGAGAGAGAGAGAGAGAGAAACATACCATCAACTATTCCGTAGTAACCAGAGTTGTATCTTCCACATTTTCTCAGACTACAACTGTAACTAAAAGCACAATATTTTTCTATCATTCCAACGCGGATATTTTGCAGACACATAAATGCTCCGACCATTTGCTTGGACCATCTATATGCATAGCACTCTAGAAATGGGGAAAGCTTTCTACTCCAACAGAGGCCAAGGACTATGGTGAATGGAGCCTCCTTTTTCTTAACCGCTCGGCAATAATGAAGGCAAGCTCTAGAGACTGAGAAGCATTGAGTCTTGGGTCACAGTGGGTGTGGTAGCGTGAGCTCAAATCATCATAGGTTATTGTTCGAGAGCCTCCTACGCACTCTGTCACGTTCTGCCCTGTCATCTCCAAATGAACTCCTGCAGGGTAGCTTCCTTCTTGATCATGCACATCAAAGAAGGCTCTCACCTCAGCCTATCAACACAGACAATAAGGAAGCCATCAATATTACTGCTTGATTTAAGAAGAATAACCAAGGAAGAGTTCAGATGAAACGTATTTTAGAAGCTACTAATTCAGTCCCAAGTCTGGATGGAGAAACACAACTACCGGTCTCCAAATTGTTCCATAGTGAAGACAACTTGATCCAGGGATCAAATTTTGCATGACACTGACTCACCCTACCAAATTAACCATTAAGCAATAAGTGGTTGTGGCCCTACTCAGACATGCCATCGTAGTAGAGTCATAAACGAGCCAGCTAAAAGATCACATGAATCCAGGGAGCCAAATACATAATGATTTATCAAAGACCTCTCAAGAGACACTTCAAGGTTCACATTGATATCCAAAATGAAACTCAGCCAGCTGATCTGGGAGACATGCATGGAGTACAAGCAGGAATTATGATTTGTATCATGAGCATTAGGCACTCCTGCAGGATTTTCAAAATTCAATGGCAAGAGGACCAGCCAACCAAGTTTGTAAAGCAAGCGTAGAAAAGTCAGAATATATAAGAAAACATACCCTTATTGCATCGAAGGAGCGGGTTTTGAGTCCAGAAGGGGCCTTGATGGTGTTGCCGTGCATGGGGTCACTAACCCAAGTGACAATTTGACCAGCATTACGGACTGCCCTGATCAGATGGGGAAGCTTAACCCTCATGTTCTCAGCTCCCATTCTTACAATCACTGTTATTCTGCCAGGCTTGTTCTTGGGGTTTAGGATAACTATGAGTCTAACTAGCTCTTTTGGATCCATCTTATTGCTTACCTGCATCACAATATAATGGTTTAATCATAAAACGTAGACAATTACTAACCAAGTTAATTTCATAACAAAAACGCACGTAGATGGACACAAATGCAATATACAATCACTTGGAAATAATACAGACAACCCAGTTCAGAAAATATTGCAAAACAAACATAGCTAAAAATTACTTAGCTTAGTTCACACGACCAGGCAAAATGGAAATTGCAAGAGAAAACAACATAATAATTATAAGAAAGATAACAGCACCTTGATGCCAAGAGGATTTGCAACTCCTCTCAAGAACTCAACATGAGCACCATCGAGTTGGCGGGTGCGTTCCCCAACCCAAACCATGTGAGCAGAGCAGTCATAGTAAAGCCCAGAAGTTGAGTCCTCCCTAGTGAGAGCTTGTTCATAAGGCAGGAGCAAACACTCATGAGATGTCCAAAACTCTGTTGAAGTCATGATTGGGTGGTTGGCTGTGAGTCCTGCAGCAGCCATAAATCCAATGGCCTCATCAACTCGATTAGCCAGTTCCTGGTACCTATTCAACCACACCAACAAGCATTACAACAAAAATTATACAGTTCAACCTTCTCTAGATTGTCAAAATATTTCCATTTCTAAAAAAGACTTTTGAATTCTGAAAAAGGAAAAAAGGAAGAGTTTTTAAAGGCAAAGCAGCCTGCCTAAACATTTGTTTGTACTTATGCTTCTCTTAAGCATAACATAATGATGAAGCATGATAACTGTTCAAAGGATGAAAATAGAATCTCACGTAGGAGTATGGCTGGTCAAAAGGAGAAGAGACACGATTGATAAGGGAGACGGAAAAGAAATGATAGACTAGGGTTGTTTGTTCGCTATTTGAGAGAGATGATGGAAAAATGAAAGATGGAACTCAGTGCTTTTCTCCTCAGGCCAACTAAAATTAATAATCCAGTATGTGTGATTGGAAGAAACCACTTGAAAAGTGTAAACTAGTGATACCAATTTTGCGTTCTATATTTGCTTCTCTTCCCTCCCTACAGAAAGTACGAGGAGGGAGAGAAAATAACTCCCGTCTTCAAATCTTTAATGGTCCCAAAAAGAAATAAAATATCTATCAAGTATCAAATTTTAGTGGCCAAACTGAACTTTGATAATGATGGTCCTTAGAGATGAATTTCAGTACAATGTTATACAATAAATATTTAATTAATTTAAAAACAAGAATCAATTAAAAAGCTGGGGAAAATAGAATTAGGAGATGCCAGTAAAATATTGAACCATTTTGTTTGCGGTGCTCTCTCTCTTTTTAATAACTTCACAAAGGAGCCACTGAAATATTAAACTGAATGTGCGTTTGTTCTCCTTTCAGAATTTCAATGTCTATGGCTTGAAAAGTTAGTTGTAAAAAAAAAGAAAATTGCCTCTCAAATAATTTACAATGAAGCAGATTGCATGGACTCAATTTATTGTCCTCCTACAAAGTACAAATCAAAATTTTTACCACAATTCATACAATGTTATCACTTGTCAAATATATATCAGCTGCAGATGTGATAAGATTCCTCAATTCAAGGTGATGCGGGAAAAGAGAATCAAATTATTAAAACTTGATAAACTAAGCCTATATGCAAAGGACATTCTTAATACATAGAATTTCTAAGAAGGTAAAGACATACCTATCCCCTTGTTCGCTGTGATCTGTGAAATCAAGATTCCAATGGGCCACTCTCTGCATAGCTGCATAACCTCCCGTGGCAAATGCCCTTAAGAGATTCAAAGTTGCCACAGATTGGCTATAGGCTCTAATCATTCTATGGGGGTCTGGAATTCTTGATTGTGGATCAAATGCATCACCATTCACATTATCACCTCTGTAACTCGGCAGCTTCACTCCATTTTTCTCTTCAAATGGATCTGACCTCGGCTTTGCAAATTGACCCGCCATTCTCCCCACCTATATACTCACACTCACATCATAAAATCACTAAGAATTCTATCTTTATTTTCATATACTGTCTTGGATGAAAACAGTAGAACATAACAATAGTGCTTGGATGAAAACACCAGATGACCAGCATGATTTATTAAAGAGTTTGATCTCTCTCATCATCTGAATTTCCACCTTCGAATTTGTATACTCTCTTTTATTCAAAAAAATTACACAATGACAGAGGAACAAATACATTCTTTTAATTGCATAGTTTTGCTTTTTAAAAAAAGAGTAAAGTCAAAGTCACAAAATCTTTGTACAAATTGAAGCATCATAACAATATCAGTCAGATGAAACAACTTAATTAAAGAATTTGTTCTCAATTATGATTGTTAAACAAATAAACAAACAAAAGTTCATAAATTGTTATCACAATATCATTAAAATTTCCACCTTCAAATTCATATACTGTCTTATATCCATAAATTACACAATAACAGTACAAAAAATGCAATTCTTTTTGCTTGCATTGTTTTACTCAAACAAGATTAATGCTAAGGTAACTAAATCTTTATACAGACTGAAGTGACATAACAAACACCAGATTTATTAAAGAGTTTGTTTTGTATCATTATTGTTAAACAAACAAACAAACCGAAATAATAAAATAAATCATTTAATTAAAAACTTTATCAGAAGATTTATCACCTTGATAACAGGCATTTGGCCGCCAAACATGAGGACGACACTCATCTGAAGAAGAACACGAAAGGTGTCACGAATGTTGTTGGCATTGAATTCTTTGAAACTCTCAGCACAATCTCCACCCATAAGCAAGAAAGCGTTCCCAAGGGCGGCCTGTCCGAGTCTGTCTTCAAGTTTTCTTGACTCTCCAGCGAACACAATCGGAGGGAAACTCGAGAGAGTGTCGAGGACAGAGTCCAGTTCGGCCTTGTTCGGATATTCCGGAATCTGAAGAGCCTTCTTGTTCCTCCAGCTGTCGGGGGTCCATTTTGTTGAGACTGTTTTTGTATTTGCCGGGTCAGTTGAATGAACGGCTGAGATGGGTTTGAGGGCTGTGACTGATCTGCCGGATGATGGCAGCAGAGAGCGCCGATGGTGCATCAAAGATTTTGAGGAGAGAAGAGACGAGGTGGTCGTGGCCAGAGCCATTTCTTGCGACGGCGGAGAAGATACAAAATATCCCAAGTAACTGAACAAACAAATTGTCAGGACTAGAGTGCGTATATTCACAATATAACGAAATAATAAAAGTGGGCCACATCCCGTGTTTGCTGTTTGGTAACTAAACACTGATTAAACCCGAAAAAGGTGAGTTTGAAAAAAAAATTGTAAATAAAGGAAAGTATGGAAAATAAATGAAGGCAGGCTTATAAATTTGAACAAAAAATCAAAGCTTATTAAAATAAATTGAATGAATATGTTTTTAGGTATATTATTATTTCTTATTAAAAGCAACGGATGCAACATTCACAAAATGAGCTTGTCTATTTATAGCCATGGTCGACCGACCACTTATGTGTAACAGGTGGAAGATCAGAACTTCAGATCATAACTGAAGTTCTGTCTGTTGCATGACACGGGGTTTGTAATTCATTATTAATAAAATAATTACGCAATAAATAATAAATAATAAAGTGGGTGGGGGGGGGGGGGGGAACAAAATAAATAATTATAACACTCCATCACTACTTCACGATAATAGTACTTAATTAGGAGTGGTAAAAAAACCTGCACCGGCCCAGGCCCGCTTTTGTTATAATAACTAATGAAAATTTTAGTTCTTGTTGGTTATGTTGATGCAAGTTATTTATCAAATCTTAATAAAGCTTGTTCATAAACGAAATATATTTTTACTTACACAGGTACAATAATTTTTTAAAAATCTATGAAGCAGACTCTTGTAGCTACACGCTCAAATTACTCTGAAATCATTGCACTACATGAAGCAAATTGAGAATGATTATGGTTGTGGTCTATCATTCATCACATTTAGAACACATATAAATTATCTCCAAAACTTCCCAACAGTAACATATGAAAAAATGCTACTTGCTTTGCTCAACTCAGAGGAGGATATATCAAAAAAGAAATAACAAAATATATTTTGATACCAAACATATATGTTCTATAAATAATTTTGCGAATATAGTCCCTAAAGCTCTACGCACATCAAGACTTGAGAAAATAGTTTATGGCATCAGCAATACGTTGTTTGAATAGGTTAGCAAATTAATCATCAGGGAAACACCCACTGGGGGAACTTATCAGGGGGAGTGCGTGCAATCTTCCAAAAGAAGAATTTCTACAGCTAAACTGGATGTATGTGTATTGTACTTTATTGCAAAGATTTTTAATAAGGTAGTTTTGAAGCACGTCCAACACTATTTTATGATTGGTTAAATTTTGTTTCCTTTGCTTGGGTTTTTATCCCATTCAATTTTCCTAACAAGATTAAGTATAGGGATAGCAATTTACGGGCTTGGACCGGGTTTTCGAAGCCCAAGCCCACATCATTTAAACAAAGTCCAGGCCCTTCAAAAGTCTGCCCAAACGGGCCTGGGCTTTTTAAATTAATTATAAAATATTTTTTAAATTAAGAAAAAATATTTAAATTAAAGATAATCATCTAATAATAATAGAATAATAGTTCAATACATAAAATATTAGTAATACAACCTAATAAAATAATAAATACTAATATAAAAAATTAAACTAATTTAATATTTTGAGTTTTTTTCTTTTTTATTTAAATTAAATTTATTTTTTATTCATAAAAAGCTCGGGCCATGTCCGGGCTTTTTTGTTAAACCGGTGCCAAGTCTGAGCTTTTTTGTTAAGCCCTTGTCTAGGCCCAACATATGTGGGCTTTACAATTTTTAGATCCACCTCTTGCGGGCCGGGCTTTAGGTTAATAGTTCCACGAAGATAATAAAAAATATGCTTGACACAATTATAATGTTGTCTAGTTAGTTTAGAACTAAATCTTGCTAACAAGTTTATTGAAAAAGTTATATTCAGTCTAGTACATTGGGCTAAACACATCAAAGCACTAGTGGTATTCAAATATGGTACATCAGGACTGAGCACCTGATCGTCATCCTCTTTAGGATAAAAAGGATTAGAATCAAGAGATTGGACAACTGTGGTATCCATATTAAAATATTTCAAAATGGATTTGTTATTATTGCAATCTATGTTGATGATATGAATTTAATTAGAAGTCCAAAAGATGTAAAAAATATCACTGATTATTTGAAAATAGATTTTGAAATGAAAGACTTGGGGAAAACTAAATACTGTCTCTAGTTGTAGATCTAACACAAATCTAATGGTATCTTTATGAATCAATCAAATTATGCTGAAAAAATAAGCTACGATGTGGTGACTAAGATACTTCAATCATTTTGAATTCTTTAGGGATTTTCATAAATATATTAGTATCCAATGATCCTTACAAATAAGCTGTCATCACATTCGTATGACGCACATCAAGCCTCTCACACATAGCAAAACTAATCAAGAATTGGAATGTAACTGTACACATTACTAGTGAATATGTCTCCCCATAGTTAATACTAGGTCTTTGTGAGAAACTTCTGCAATGATTCGTGCTTTATATCTAATGACCTTATTATTTATTTATGTTTCCAAACAAATACCCATTTATATCTAACATGCTTATTCTTATTTGGGCTAATCTTGTCTCAGCCTACATTTATCAGTGGATTGCGGTTTAATATAATCATTTATTAAATCAGTGGGTACTGTAAATGCAAAGACAACATCGATGATTGTTTATTTACAATTCTATACTTTCTATATATGAGCAAAATTTGTGGATCTTTCCTTACTTTTAGACACATCAAGGGCCTGACTCGTATATAGGGTATTTGCATCTTCAGTAGGCTCTGTCACTGCAAAAACATAAGTCTCATTAGTGACCTTTTGCTCTAAAGGAGCAATTTCACTTATATCTTGATCATTCACAATTACAAGATCTTGACTTTTCATTTTTCTTTTCTGTGGAATATTATTTTTTGAATTAAGTGGTTTACTATGCTTTAGGCATGTCGTAGATAATTAATTAGCTACCTTTTTTTTTTCTAATCAAAATGTTCAATGGGAATAATTACCCAAACCAAGTACATTTGTACTTCAAAATGTGCAGTAAACAAATCACCATTTATAGGCTCAAGATATCTAATAATAATAGATGATGAGTTAAAGCCCACATAAATCCCTAAAAGTTGTTGGAGTCTAATTTTAGTGCATTGGGGAGGTGCAACAATCAATTGTACTGTACAAGTAAAAATCCACAAATCGAATATATTAGGTTGATGTGCTAGTACTAATTGTAATTGAGAATACTAGTGATAGTCAGTGGGCCTCAAGCTGGTCAATATCGTATCATGCAGAATAACATGTCCCCATGTAGAAGAAGGTAATTGAGTTTGTAATAACAAAGTTCTTGTAAGGCCTTTTATATCAATCCTGCTAATCTTTTTTGAGTATGTGCATGTGGTCCTAAGTTTTTTATATCAGTCTTGGCTAAAATGCAATAGTCCATCAAAAACTTTAGAAATGAACTCACCAACATTATCTAGTCGTATAATCTTGATTGTATGATCTAAAAACATGCAACCTGATAATCTGTGCAAAAATCTAGCAAGTACAACATTATGTGTAACAAAACAAAATGTGACCATTGCGCAGATGCATCAATCAAGACCATAAAATAATTAAATAGACCACTAGGTGGGTAAATAGGTTCACATATATCTCTTTGAATTCTTTGTAAAGATGATGAAGATTCAAGACCAATATTAGAAAGAGATGGTTTGACCATTAATTTGCCTTGGGAACAAGCAGTGAAACTTATTACAAGCAATGAAATTCTTTTACTCTCATTGGAGAAAAGAATTTTCAACAATTTTATGCATCATCATTGATTTATAGTTATTGGTTCATGCCAAAGCATAAAGGCTTTTGGATAACATATTTATTAGTTCATGACTACGTAGCTTTCAATTGCTTATATTGTCATATAATATAAGCTAGATGAAAAAGCTAGAAGCTTTTTCATTATATGTTTCTGGCCCAAGACATTACAAGTAATACAAAGATATTATGTGTTATTCTCATTTACTATCTCCATATGAAACTTATTACATCAAATATCTTTGAAAGTCAAAAATTTATTCTAGATTTGGTGATGGAGCGAGGCAGCAGAAGTGAAATTGATAGGGTAGAAAAACTAGATATCGTTCTAGTACTAGATTAAGCCAACGCAATTAGGTTATGCTCTAATCAAAGCGTGATTAGATCTCATTCTAATCCAACGACTCAATGAAATTTTAATAATGCTTAAAGCGAGATTAGATGACGCTCTAATCCAAATGACTCTACAAGAGCGATTTTGATAGATAATACCTTGAGGGAATTAAAAAAAGAGGTTTTATTGAATAATTGAATCTGAAGTTCTAAAAATAATTATAAGACCTCTCTATTTATAATAGAGTAAACCCACTTCCCTAAGTTAATTTAGAAATGGAAACTAAATCACAATTATAATAGAAATAAAAGATACTTTTCTAAGTTAACTAAATCTCATACCTTAATTGACTCTAATGAAAATAAAAAGTCTTAAAATAATAAAATATCATAATTGACTCTAATTAAAATAGAAAGTCCTAAAATAATAAAATTCTAGAATATTAAAATTTCTAAATTAACCTAAATTAACTTCCTACATCATTCTACCATTCTTAAAAGAAACTTGTCCTCAAGTTTGAATACAATATGGAGGATGAAAATTGTAGTGTAAAAGCAAATCATCTTGAGATTCGAACTTCTTGTCCTTCTCATCAATCTTTCTTGAAATTTTGAAGAATCCATACTTCATCAACTTCCTTCGCTTGTACATTCTTTGAGGTGATGATGACTTCCAAGAGCGAATAATGATCAAATAACTTTTGCTCTCACCAATTGTCACTAAATGCGCTATCCAATAGGTTTCACCTTTTCAATCAAATATTCTTCAAGCACAATCTTCTTATCTTCAATGTGAATAGGTAAAAGCATATCAATCATTTCAGTTTCTTCAACTTGATTTTGCTGCACATCCTTGATCGTACTGTTAGGCTCAATGCGGAAATCAAGAAAGATAAAAAATCAATCATTACAGAGAGATAAAAAATCTCATCATCTTCAACACATGTCTTGTCCTCCAAGTTAACATCATGCAAATTCTCGCTCTTGTCTTCCAAGGAAACATCATGCACATTCTCAAACAAATTGTCAGATTGAAACCTTAAATCAATAATAAATTGTACCTTTTCTTCTGCAACATTAGGCACATCTTCAACACGTGGAAAGGTACAAACTTCTTTCATATGTATATTTTTTACTTTAGCCTGCTGGCTTGTGATAGGATTAAGGATCTTAATTTGGTGTCGAGGATGAGGTTGTCTTGATTGATTCAATGCTTGGCTTCTTTCTCTTCTAATTTGTGATACAATTTGTGATTCAATTTGCTTCGCTACAAGAATTACATTTTACAAGGTGTATATAATGCATGCAGGCATCCTTTCTTAAATATGTAAATCAAGCTCTTTCATAAATCTTATAACTGTATTCTCTTTAGGCTCATAATAATAATTGCATCCATAAAATTGTTCAAACTCATAAGCATAAGTAGAAATGGATCTTGTACCTTGTTGTACCAAATAATAATCAAGAGGGATAAACTCAGATTGCAAAATCTGCTTCGTACGGTTCCATAATCAAACTATGCATTTGCCTTGGTCAAGTTGAGAAATTTACAACTCATACCACCATTTTGAACACTTATGCTTAATCTACTAACAGCAAATGATACTTGCTCTTCTTTGGGAGTGTACCAAAATAGGAACCAGTGCTCAACCTTGTCCAACCAATCAAGAAATTTGTTTGGATAAGTGTATGCAAATAATTCTGATATATGATAAATAAGAGGGCAATGATAGTAGTTCACCATTTATTGTCAAGCTTCCACACACAAAACTGTAAATAATGCTTCAACTTTTGGGTCGGATGTGGCCGTGATTCAGAGTGAAGATGGTAAGAGAGGGTGAGGGTGGTTTTAAAAGAATTGGGGCTAAACTGAAAATTGAATAAAATTACTGGGTGAAACGATAATTAAGTAAAGGTTTAGGTTTCCAGCGACGGTGGTCGGAAATTGGTTAATGATAGGTGGATCTGGAAGATTTGAGATCATTGAGTGCGATGGTGGCGGCAGTTTGGCTTAAATTGTCTCAGATTAACTAGAAAATTGAATTAAAATGGCAGTGGTTGGTGGTTGATGGTTGTTCTTGGTGGTTTATGGCTGGCGTTCATGGGCAAAAGGTGGTCGGGTTTTGGTCAGTAGAGGATATGGATGCTTTTGGTGGTGGTGGTCGATGTGGGGTAGTAGGATCGATGGTGGTGCACATGTGGAGCCGCAAGTTTTACGTGGTTATTGGGGCGGTTAAGGCAGCGATCATTAATGGGTTTGGCCAGGTCTTGGTCGAATATGGTTGCCGAGTTTGGTGGTTGTCATGGCTGGTAATGATGTGGCCGAATTGTGGAGGAGCAACAATGGGGATTTGGGTTTTTTTTTGTGATGGATTTGGTAGGAGTGAGTGGTACCATTATTAATTCGAAATCCTGAATTTAATGGAATGATACATGAAATTTCATTTGCTATTATTTGCAGATTGATTATATCCAACTTTAATCCTTTGTAAAAAAAATTGGATGATAATTGTTTGATTGGACTTAATTATGTGGATTGGAAAAGAAACTTGACTATTGTTCTCACTGCTGCAAGAGTTGCATATGTTCTTAATGCTGATCCACTACCTATTGTTGTAGCTAATTCCCCAAAAAAATGAGCGGAAAGCTTATGAAAAATGGCTTGAGGATGATGAGTTAGCTAAATGCTATACAATGGCCTCAATGTCCAATGTGTTGCCAAAAAAAAAAAAAATAACGAATTACTCTTTATGAATTATCTGGGGAGCAAGATAGAAGTGCAAGCATATCTACTATGAAAAAATTAATGAACACAAAAATGGTGGCAGATACTCCAGTTAGAGATCATGTCCTGAAGATTATCTCTTATATCAATGAACTAGAAATATTGGGTGCAGAAGTTAATGGTGAGATTAAAATTGATGCAATCCCGTCATCTTTATGCGAGTCTTTTAATCCATTTATTCTCAACTTTCGTATGAATAAATTAGATGTTAAATCACCTGACTGCTAATATGATGCAAGCGGTTGTGATACCAGTGGGTAGTTGTACGTGGCGTTGTTACACCAGAGTGATGAGATCCTTGGCAAGCCAAGATATTTAAATCTCCTTTGGACCAGTAGTCCGCACACTTTGGTTTCCAGCCGATATACACTTATCCAATTAATACCAAATCCGAAATTCATTCTTGAAAATAATTTTTTCACGATACCACCCGAAAACCTTCAAAGAGGGTGAACGTTGTGAGAAAACACTTTCATTTTAGAAAAATCGGTTTTGGAGGATAAACAGGACCTTTTTGATGCACAGGATCCTCAGGCTTGAGGCAAGTGCAGAGCATACTCAGTTTAGAAATTTTGAGGTGAGCGTATCATTTTTAATTCGAATAATTTCTTCGATTCCTAGAAGAGAGAGAGAGAGGTTTAGGGAAACATGATGTATAAAACTTAAGCTTTTATTTTTCAGATTGGCTCCCTTCTAACTGAGACCAAAGGTGCCTTTTATAGAGGATCATTGAGAACAGGACCTCTCGAATGATCATATCACATGACACACCTTTTTTGAAAGCAAAGCACGCCGATCAGGACTTTTACAAAAGGGAAAGCATACCTACAAGGACTTTTACAAAAGTAAAGCATACTGACAAGGACTTTAGCAAAAGGAAAGCATACAGACAAAGACTTTAACAAAAGTAAAGCATGTGGATAAGGACTTTAACAAAAGACAAACGAGAGTCACATGGGTGATTGCATCAAAAGCTGTGTGAGAGTGACAATGTGTCGTCATGGAGTGGATGGATAGCGGGATGGTGACACGTCTCCAATGTCTTTTTCATATTGTCGCTTGTGCCGACGCCTCTGTCTCTGGTCGAGATACGCCTCAGCTTGGTGATACTTTTCTTCATCAGCTTTAGACATGTGCTGTGAGATAGATGCAGCATGAGAGTCTGGGTTGGGGACAGTATCATGGGGAGTGTAAGTGTGGAGAAGGGATTGAAAGTCTTCCCATGGGTCCTGAGCGTTTTAGAATAAGACATTGGTGTAGTCAGGACGTTGTTCCATGACAAGGATTCCTTGAGGACTTGAACTTGAACCTGGAGTACAACCTTGTGTTTTTGGAATTATTTTAAGGGTGTGTGATGGTCCAATGGAGGTGTGGTGAATATTTGTGGCAGGTGGAGGAACATTGTTAAGTTCCATGAGATAGGCTTTGAGAACGGAGGTGACCGATGTATCATGGATGAAGGTATAAGGATGAGGGTAAGTTCTCCATTCATATGCCATGTCCTGTGTCCAGTAGTCCCATGTTTCTGGATGCTGGAAATAAGGTCTGTGGACGATGAAGACTGTAGTCCACATGTTAGCTTCTTGTTCCGGCATGTTGTCTAACCCATGAAAGGTACATAAATGTTGGAGTTGCTTGCGCCACCAAGTGAGTGGGGAATACCATTCAAAGAGAGTCCATAGTAGGTCTGGTGAGAACTCTGGGGTGGTAAGGTGAGTCAGGACTGGTTTGATGGGAAAAACTAGCTTTGTAGCATACAAGGTGGTGAGACACCACATGTACCAAAGCTCATCTTCAGAGATGGACAGAGAGGACAGAGTGAGGCCTGTGAGAAACATGTGCTCCATGCAAAGATTAGGAAAGCGGTCAGGTTTTTTGGTTTGAACATTAAAGAAAAACCTGTAAAGGAATTTCTTTGCAAAATCTTGAAGTTGGTAAGCCGATTGGAAAGAGATGTTCATGGGGAAATTTCTTTGGTTGAGAGCTTTGAAAGGAAGTTGGCGATTCATGGCTATAACTGGAATGGTTTGGATTGAGGAAATGAGTGCGGGTTTATTTATAGCTGGACGGGTGAGGAAGTCTGGAATGAGGTTTTGGTGGCCTTTTATGTGTTGAACAGTGAAATCATACTTAGCAAACCAGGTTTTGAGGCTGAGTAATTGCTTGTCAGGTAGCAATTTGTTCTTGAAGTCAAAGATGCGGGGAAAAGAAGAGTTATCCATGTTGATAAGGAATTTGTGGCTGATGAGATGGAATTCAAATTTTTTAATGCCATACTTAACTGCCAAAATCTCTTTGTAGATCACATGGTAGTTCTTTTCAGAGTCTTTGAACTGGTCGCTTGCATGTGCACAGAAATGACGCACGCCATTGATGTCTTCAAGGAGAATGGCACTCCAATAATCATCGCTGGCATCAGTTTGGAGGATGCGTTGTCCACTTGTGGGAATTCGGAGTGGAGGAGGTGACTGTGCTATCACCTTTAGCTGCTTGACAGCTTCTGTCTGAGCAAGGCCCCATGAAGGGCACTGTTTCTTGAGCATGCATGACAGCTGGCTGGTGTGGATTGCAACTTTTGGGATAAAATCACGGACATAATTAACAATCCCGAGGAATTGTTGTATCTGCTTTCTATTGAGATGTGTGTCCGGAAATTTGAGTAATTCGATTGCAATATGGGGACCAGGCTGATACTGGCTGTCTTTAATCACCATGCCAAAAAAGTCAATTGATTCCTTTCCTATGCTGCTTTTCTTTTCGGAAAGCATGATGCCATGTGCCTGCACAATGTGAAAGAAATCCAAAAGGAGCTTCTGGTGGCTCATGGTCAGAAGAAAATAACAAGATATCGTCAATGTAGACCAATGTATGATGGAGAATAGGACTAAAGATTTTTGTCATGGCCTTTTGAAATAAGGAGGGAGCGGCTTTGAGACCAAAAGGCATAACCGTCCATTGGTAATGGGCATTAGGGATGCAGAAGGCAGTTTTGTGACGGTCAACTGGTGAAATACCAAGTTGCCAAAAACCAGCTTTTAAATCAAACTTAGAGAAGATACGAGCCCCTTGAAGATGGACAAACAGGGTCTGGATTTTTGGAAGGGGAAATTATCATCTTTAAGAAAAGATTGAGTGGCTGGTAATCAATTACTAATCTCTTTTTCCACGACTATTTCAGATCGTTTT
>NW_006262022.1:12603008-12608841 GCF_000493195.1 Citrus x clementina
GTGATGCTTTTGTGGGGTTTATGTCTTCATTGAGTTTGAAGGGAAGATGAATGAAGAATTGTTCATTTTTCCAAAGAGGTGAAGGATGGTGGAACTGTGAGTGGTTTTCTAGACAGAACTCTAAGAGCTTTTGTGAGATATGACTGTATGGAGATGGTGTCTCTGAAAGGGCATACAGACGGAGAGTGTCTGTATAGGGCAAGAACATTTGTTTGTAGTGAACTCCAGAACTGGTAAGGAAAAGGTTTTTAATTAAATGAAGAATGTCAAAACCGATGAATAAATCTTTATCTGGAAGTTTGGAGGCTACAATCTTTTTCCAAATTATACAATTCGGAAAGAATTGAATACCAATGGGTTTTTTGGTAATCAAAGTTGTTTCAAAGGTCTCACCATTAACTGCCCTGAAAAGTTTAGAGTGAGGTTCCCAACAGTCGGATGGAAGAACAGAAGGATCAACCATACTGGTATCCGCACCAGTGTCAATGAACCCAATAACAGGAATAGGTTTATGGAATTTGGAAGGAAGGATGGACATCTTGAGAGAAGGCCTTGGAATAGTGGAAACATGGTTAACAGTTTGAACTGTAGAGATGACGGAAATGTCTTCAGAATCTGAAGATTCTGCAATTAGGAAGGCAGTCTGATCATCTTGTGTTGACTGTTCTGAAAAATTTGATTCGACATCGTCATTCTCAGATAGCAAAGAAGAATGTTGAAGATGTTGTATAAGACGAACAACTTTGGCTGGTTTGTGGGGACAATTGCGGGCAAAGTGACCGCGTTTCTTGCAAATGAAATATCGGTTGGATTTTTTCTTCCGGTACTAAGAAACATCTTTCTTTTTAAAATACCGAAAATGTTTTTTGGAGGATGACTTTCTGTGGAAGTGTTTCCGGAAATGTCGTTTCTTGGTGGTTGGACAAACACATTTCTTTTCATCCTTACATTCGATTTTGAGATAAGGTTTTTTACAAGCTTCAGAGAAGGGTTTCTTGTCTTCCATGAGATCTTTGAAAAATTCTTTTTGTTCACAGATCTTATCAAGAGATAGCATGGCTATTTGAAAAATCTTTCCCAGAGAGATATCAGCTATGCTCAAATTGGTGGCTGTGAGTTTTCTTTGAAGATCGGGTTGTAACTCAGGGGGAAGAGAGGCAATGAAGACATGTTTAAGAGATGGCTCATTGAACCCATTTAGCTTGTAGAATAGAATACTCATTCTTTTATAATGAGTATCCAGAAGGTGTCTTTTGAGAGAACAACATTTCATCTGATGGTATTCTTTTCTGTTTGCTTCAGTGGATGCAGTTTTTTCACCGATGAATTGCTCATGAATAATATTGAGGGCTGTACCAACCGGGGATTCCATGAATTGGAGTTGTCTGTATTCCCCTAAGCTTTCTAGCTAGTCTCGTAAAGAACCCGTGGAGCGGGCCATGAATTCACGAAGAACGGCTTGAGGTTGAGCATTAGGCTTGGTACCTTGGAGATCAATCCAAGCAACAAATTCTTGAAGTCTTGCAGCCATTTGTGACGGGGAATGTCATCAAATGTAAACCAAGATGCTGAAGATGGTTTGGTTGAGTGTTCATGAACTGGTGGTGGTATGGGTTCTGTTTGAGATGCTTGGTCAGAAGGATTGTCATCAACAATGGGTGTTGAAGTAGAGGCACTTGGATCTGCAGTTTCAGTGGCCATTAATATGCCTGTAATGTCAGCATATTCAGACTCGGAGTCAGTGGAGGCATTTGATGAGTCATAAGAGGAATACGAACATGAATTGTGTGTTTCAGGCTCAGAAGAGTCGGAGGAATCTGAAGATTGGGTCTGGACAGTATGATAATGATACTGATCCATTGGGCCTTTATCTTTTTTAAGAGGCTCGGGACGGTCTTGTGGTGATTCTTCTGGACGGATTGTAGATGTAGAGGATGAGGAAGTGGCTTCGGGACGTGGTTCGGAGATTTTGACTTTAGATCTTGCCTTTTTGGGTGAAGATGGCTGAGGAGTCGGTTGAAGGTGGGAGAAACCAAAAAACTGATTATAAACAGGTTGTTGAGGCCGGGATGGTGTGTAGAAAGGTGAGTAAGTGTCAAAAAACGGAGGAAATACGAGTGTAGGTTGTGATTGAGTAAAAAGGGAAGGTCGAGTCTTTTCAGCATCAATCCTGGACAATTCAGCTTTGAGTTTTCTGATCTCAGCTTCTTTTTTATTAAACTTTGGACCCCAGATATGATTGTTGATCATTCGTCTGAGATCGGCATCTAACTCAGAGATGCGGTCTTGGAGATGTAGGTACATCTGATCAAGACGATGGCTGATGGAGTCAACTTTAGTTTCAGTCTGGGAGACTTGAGTGGCAACACGGTCAATTTTCTTACCGAGTTGTTGGAGAGTATGATTTTGAGCATTGGCATTTTTGGTTTGCCAATTCAAAACAGCTTCATACTGTTTTGGTTCTTCAGGTTGCCCAGAGGCTGTAATTGGAGATTGAATAAAAGGTTTTGAGGTGACACGAGTTTGTGTGTCTGTCTGTTTTTCAAGTGGAGGAAAGGATTCTTCATAGGAGTGACTTGAAAACATAAGGCAAGATCTGATTGGATGGACAGGAGGTTTGGGATCTGGTGGAGGATGTGGAGGAAAAGATTTGCAAGATGATGGTGGATAAGAAGATTTTTTCTTTTTCTTTTTCTTTCTCCGCATAATTTCCAATTCTTCGTCAATATCCGTATCATCCAAGCAAGGACAATCTGGGTTGCACATATGGGCTTTAGGAACATCCCATAGAAAATGACCATTGACTTTATCAGGATATACTGGATACCCTTCGGAGGAAAAACCATGAATAGGAAGTTTCTTTTCTTGACCAGTTTGAACTGCTGTGATCATAACAGTATAGGAAAGCTGTGGACTGTTTGAAACAGGCTCGGTGTCAGGAGTTTGAAAAGACAGTTTGACTTGACCATTTGGTCGTCTGTCAAACGTGGCTTTTGTGGTTTGTACTGGTTCTGAATTTTGGTGGAAATGCTCATAGTTGGTTAGCCATTCAAGAGGCATGAGCTTGAGCAAGTCTTGTTTCTAGATTTGTTTGGGGATTTGGATAATGGTTGGAATTGTGTCTGTGTCTGCCAAGATCATCAAGGCATCAGAAGTTGTGTATGGTGTAGGAAGATCGAGGGCATGATTCTGTAATCGATAGACTATTTGATGATGGAGGGTTGCAATCTTTGATGTGGGTGTTTGTTCTGCTCCTTGGAGTTGGATCTGGACTTTAAGGGTTGTTGGAAGGTTGGGATCCTCAAGAGAGAGGTTGAAATTGGGGTAAAAGGTTAATAAGACACTGCCAGCATGAAGGGTTGTCAGAACGGTGCCTACAACAACGTGTTGGTACTCCTTGAACCTGGTATTTAGGAGAGCAATTCTAGCTGTAACAGGTAAGCCTTTTCGACCATGAAGAGTGAGAATTAATCGTACACCACCAAGATGGAGGTGTGTGTAGCCTTCTCGTTTCCAGTTGGCAACGAGATCTGAAGGTATTTCCATAGTGACATATTGTTCACTCTGTGAGGCTTGTAGAGCACACTGGTCCAGTCTAGAAGACTGGATATACTCTTTTGGGAGTGGTCTTTTAGTGGAGATGAGGGTCCGAATACTTCTAGTGAAAGAAGTTTTCTGTTTGTAGAGATTGTAAGGACTCATGATGGGAAACTGGTTCTCATTGATTTGAGCAGATTCTGGAATATAAGAATATTCAACAAGATTCTCAATTTTGGAGGTTTTGTGTTTAGAGCATGATTTGGGAAGAGAGAAAGTAGAAGAAAGAGAAATATGAGATGCAGAGGATGTAGAAGTTGAAGATGTGTTTGTTTCCATGGTTGATGAATCTTCTTCTAGGAAATCAAATAAGATTATTCAAATTACTAATGATACCACCTCAACATGAAGTATGGCTCTGAAGAAAGAAAGAAAGCAATGAGAAGCCCAATTTCATGATGGTTGAAGGAGAAAAGACTAATAACTTCAAGCATAAAGGCATAAACTTCAAAAAGAAACGTAATAGTAATAAGTTTTTTGATAACTCTATGAAATGAGAGTTATCATGCCACTTTTAGACTTGAATCAGTAATACTTAGAGAGTCAATGACATGTTTATCGCATTTTAGTTATTTTTTTGCATGAATATCCATTTTAGTTTATTTCTAATAAATTTAGTTTATTTCAGAGTAATGTGTGCTTAGATTATATGCATAATTGTAGGTGACCGAAAGCTTAAATTTTAAAGAAAGAATGCTGCTACAATAAACTTGCAAAGATAATGAAAGAACTTGGCTACAGAAGAATTGAAACAAATAAGAAACAGTGAAGATGTTGTAGCACCATTGCTGTAGCAATCCTGGAGTAATGACAAAGAAGATTTCGCGCTACTAAAAGATTGCGATCTAGAGTTTCCAAAAATGGAAGATACATGCCCTAGACTTTTGGTTGCCCTAATTCCAAGTTATAAAAGGAGCACGCATGAGAGAAAAAAAAAGAGAGCCGTCACCCAAGGAATAAACTGGAGAGAAAAACAAAAGAAAAACAGAAATTAAAAGAGAGATTGAAAGTTGAAATAGAAGAGAAATTGCCGAGATCAATCGGAAATCAATTCTTCTTATTCTTTTCTTGTTTTCTATTTATTCATGGGGATGCATTTGATGGCCGAAACTCTTTTATTTATTTTTCTATCACAAATCATGAATTGAAATTGATTGTGGTTGAGTGATAAACAATCTTAATGGATGTTTAACTGACATATGTGCGTTGCTTTGTGTTTGCTATAGCATTTTGTCTTAATTGTACATAATTTTATTCTTTATTTCGGCTGATCACTCATTTAGGGATACTATCTAAGAAAGAGCCTAAAAAAGGTCTAACTTAGTGGATCTAATTAAGTCCATACTTAGTTTTAGATTGGGTTTTCCAATTTGAGTTAATCTCAATTTGAATAGGGCCATGCTTGATCTAAAATTAGTGATGAACTAGACATAGAGATTCATCTTGTAGGGTAAAGGGAATCTAGATCATTTAATGCTATATTTAATGTTGGCATAACAATTTGTCACTGTTAGGTTGCATTAGATATAAGATATCCAATAGGCAACAGCTGAGGATGTATCAGGGATTCTGCCTAGTGCTGTAGTAAATATTGTAGCAACGATACTGTAATTGAAAAAATAGTCAATGTCATTAAGTGAGTTTATTCACTCAACTACTCTATTCCCATTGATTATATCCTTGTGTTTAACACAAGAATTTTCTTTATTGCATTTTTATTTATCGTATTTTCATTTTAATTAGTTTATTAGTTTCATTGATTGTCTCATTTTAATTTAGAAAAAAACTGCATTGTTAAGATTACTGTAACAAATCTAATAACATTAATCCCTGTGGCTGAATACTCATCAATAGATTACTTGTTGTATACACTTGTATATTGACACCTATAGCATTAGAAATTGCACACACCATCTTTTCAAAAGGCTCAAGGTGGCAATGCAAACAATATCATGGAGAAAAATAAAAACAAGAGGAAATGTTTTTATTATGGTAAGATTGTCGTCATTATTTGGCTACTTTGAAAAAGGACAAATATGTGGAAAGAATTTCGAATGTATGCATTAGTGAAACTAATTTATTAGTTAGTTCTTCTAACACATGGTGTATAAATTCTAACACTAGCTCACAATTTTGCAATATGTTACAGGGGTTTAAGGAATCTTGTAAGTATAAAGATGGGGAAAGAATTTTGAAGATGGGGACCAATGCAACAATTGCAGCAGTTGCCATTAGA
>NW_006262022.1:12609159-12622163 GCF_000493195.1 Citrus x clementina
CGTTCTTTTATTAAATCTAGAGTGGCTATTAAATTTAATAATAACTTTTTAGTTCTAGAAATTTGATAGATGGTCTTTATATTTTGTCTTCTATTGATAATTCCATAAATTGTGTTGAGAATGATATTGTTTCTAGTGTGGTACCTCTAAAGCTTGTTATTCCAACATATTTATGGCATCTGAGGCTTAGCCATACTAATATGGAACGTATTATTAGATTGGTAGAAGATGGACCTTTAGGTTCTCTAAAGGTTGAACTTTATCCAATTTGTAAACCTTGCTTAAAGGTAAAATGACAAAAGCACTTTTAAAAAAAAAGATAGTTAGAGCTATCAATTTGTTGGAAGTCATTCACACGGATGTATGTGGTCCTATAAACCATATTGTGTGGTTTTTCTTACTTTATTACTTTTACAGATGATTATTCTAGATATGGTTATCTATATTTAACAAAACATACGTCAGAATCATTTGAGAAGTTCAAACAACTTCACAATGAAGTTGAAAAACAAATTGGGAAAGCGTTAGAATTCTCCATTCATGCAAAGAAGGAGAATACACATGAATCAAAAGTGTGTAAATTAATGAAGTCCATTTATGGATTGAAACAAGCATCTCATTGTTGAACTATCCATTTTAATGAGGCAATCAAATCATTTGGTTTTCTACAGAATATGGATGAACCTTGTGTATACAAAAGGATTAGTGGGAGTGCAATTACCTTTTTGGTCTTATATGTTATTGACATCTTACTTATTGTAAAAGATGTAGGAGTAATGTCATCAGTGAAAATTTGGTTATCTAGTCACTTTGCAATGAATGACCTTGGTGATGCATTCTATATTCTAGGGATAAAATTATTTCGAAATCGAAACAAAAGAATAATTGGACTTTCACAAGCTAATTATACTGATAATAGATTGGCAAGCTTTTTTGCATGCACGATTCCAAAAAGGGATTTATATCGTGTCGGCAAGAAATTCATCTCTCAAAAGAAATGTGTCCTAAAACCAAAGAACATAGAGAGAAAATGAGAAATATTCCTTATGATTCAGCAGTGGGAAGTCTCATGTATGCATTGCTTTGTACTAAGAGTCTCGACGTAGTAAAAAGATCATTAGACCTCCTGAAAAATTATTGTTATGGAATAAAATGTTTTACATGGGATCTGAATTGTCTGATAATGATCTTTAGCTTTTCAAGAAGCAATAAATGACAAAGATGCTCAACAATGGTGAAAGGCCATGAAATCCAAAATGGATTCAATGTATTCTAATCAGGTTTGGAATTTAATAGATGGACCAAAGGATATTAAGCCTATTGGTTGTAAATAGATATACAAAAGAAAAACATGACTTAATGGAAAGGTAGAGACCTATAAAGCTAGGCTAGTCGCGAAAGGTTATACTAAAAGGCTAGTATTGATAAAGAGGAAACTTTTTCGCCTATAGCTATGTTGAAATCCATACAGATTTTATTATCTATTGCAGCACACTATGATTTGAAATACTAGTTATGCAACTCAAGAGGGGGGGTGAATTGAGATTTTAAAACTTAAGCTCAACAAACCACACAACAATTCAATCTATTGTCTTAATGAAAACAAAAACAATAAATTTACTAAGGTACAATAATAAAAGAGTAAGGAAAGAGAAAGCAAACACAATGATTTTTATGTGGTTTGGCAATCCCTGCCTACGTCCACGCCTCCAACCAACCCAAGCTTGAATATTTTACTATTCAAGCCTCCTAAGACTTCAAATGCTTACAATTGACTTCCAAGGTGTTAGTAGACATTTACAACAAGAGATCATCCACAATCTCTTATCCCAAGTGTATCCCAACACTTATAATCACTCAAAAACAAAGATTACAAATTGATTTTCTCTCACATGATGTAAATGATTACAAATGAACGCTCAAAGTGTGAATAAATGAAACAAAAACAAGTTAAGGCTCAATGAAGGTTGTATTATCAATAACAAGCTCAATAATTACTCTTGGATCTCTTCATATTTGAATTTAATTGAGCCATTTTATAGTTAGAGTTTAAAACTAGCCGTTGTTGACTTTCTGAGAAAAATTGGATCACCGTTAACTTCTATCGGTTAACCGTTTTGACAAGTCCACATGACCGTTCGGCTGAATTTCAAATAATCGGTTAACTGTTTGGAATTATCGGTTCGGCGTTAATTTTTAGAATCCTGCAAAATAAATTTGGCTTGATCGCTCTTGCTAAAGGGTTCAAGGTTAGTATGTAATTCAATTCTGGAAATTATCGGTTAACCATTTGAGATTAAAAGTTCGCCGTTTATTTCCAGAAACCTGCAAAGTAAATTATGCTTATCCGTTCTTACTAAACGATTCAAGATTAAAAGTTAATACCTTTCTGCAAGTTATTGGTTAAACGTTTTCAATAAACAGTTCATCGTAATTTTTCAGAATCAACATTTTTTTACAGATTTTCACTGAGAATGGTTTTCTAATTAAAGTTAACGATTATCCAAATTTCATGAACATATCTAGTAATATTATACGGCTTTTAAGAATTTTTTATTGATTAAAGCTCCAACATTTTTAATAAAAAACATATAAAGTTTGTTATTATCAAAATCAATATTATAGACATATATATGTTAATATTCTCTTCCTTTTTTATGATGACAAACTTTACAAGAAAAGAATATTTACTCCCCTTAAATATATGCTCCCCCTAAGTGTATGGCGAATCAATTTTTAATCAAAAGTATATTTATCCAACAATATTTCTCCCCCTTCATCATCAAAAAGAAAAAAATTAAAAAAATCTTAGAGAGAGATATTACCCTTTTTATGCGAAAAAATTTCGGCAGAATCTCCCCTTAAATATGAGCACATCCTCAAATACAAAGATGATTAAAAGCACTTCCATATGATCTCTAACAAACTTAACTCCAACAACAAAATCAAAGTAGTTCAACTTCATTAATTGAACAACTCAAAATAATAGTCAATCCAACAAACAAGATGCATATAACCATTAATCATCAAAATTATCAAGTTAAGCTAGAAATATCCATGCAAGCCAAATATCATCATAAAAATGAAAATAATACATATGTCATAATAATAGCATGCAAAATATGAAAATGATAAAAGAAATGTATGTGCGAAAAACAAATGCAAAAACTAAGATGGGGGTTGCGAGGAGGAACCACTAGGATGGGAATCAAAGAGAGCAAAAATACGGCATTGACCATCATGAATTTCTTTCTGCTGATCAAGAAGCTGCTGCTGAAGCTGAAATGCAGTAAACTGGGACTAAAGTTGTTGCTACTATTTGGAAAGATGCTGAATATCACTAACCAATTTCTGCATAAGGTCATCTGAAGTTGGTGGATGCTTTGGAGTTGGAGGCTGATCAATATCCATCTCATGCTCCTTAGAATCAGAATCTACCGAAGGCTGTGATATGAAACCACGACGAGGGGGAGGAGGTGTAACTCCTAGCCTAAAATCGGGTAACTGATCAAGAGGGTAGACATCATTAGGTATGCGATCGTCTTTCGGAGCAACAAGGGTGTCTTAGTTCTTAGAAGTAGATGCCTTGACCCACCTCCCGTTCTTCCAAGAAAATCCGATACTCGCCATAGCTTCCTTACCAATCCTCTTAGTTGCCTTATAGATTAAGTCTTAAATAGGTACTTGAAAATGTCGCAATATCTTAGAAATAATACTATTAAATGGGAGCAATCGATGGTTAACCCAGGAGTTCTCAGCATGTGTCTCAAAATAACAAAGCCAAGGTTAATAAGTCACCTATAAAACTATCTAATAACTCGACATCCATCCTCATCACCTCATCCGGATGCCCTTTCCTAGGAGTAACAATATACTGTAGTATGGTGTGAAGGATCCTAACTTGTAAAGGTAATAGTTGTGATCGGAAAATAAGAGCGCCAACATCATTTGTTAGGTCTCAGCACTTATAGATATTTTTAACACCATAATAATGAACAAAATAGGCAAATGAGAGGGCCTTCCTAGAAGTATAAACCTTGTGATTGTCATTCGGAATTCCTAGGATGTTGTTCAAATCCTCAACATCGAATTCTATAGGGACACCCCCGACATGAGTAATTATCCTGTCTAGTCTATTTGCGGAAATTTCTATATTCAAGTAAAATACACGAACTAGATTAGTATAAACTCGTTCATGAAGATCTAAAGCCGACTCCCAAGGTAATAACATGTCTCTAACTTTTTTACCACATACAATCAACTCCCTAAAGTCCTCCAAATCCACATAGTAAGAGTCAATTACCTGGTGACCCATAAAGTGGGATTCGAAGCATTTGGCCAGTGGACCGGTGGGAAGTGGATCCTCTCGAATTTTGAAGTTTCCCTTGGTGGTATTGGAGTCCTACTTGAGGCAAAATTTCTCTTGTGATCAGCCCTTGAGGGTTCGGCCATGGATACAACTAAGGAAATTAGGGATTTTTGGAAAAGAAAGGAAAATGAAAGAAATGGAACCGATTAAAAAGATAAAGAAGGATAGAGGAAGTGATTATGATGCTCAATTTGGCCAAAAGATGACAAAAATCCTGCTAAAATTGAAGAGAACCGTGCTGCTGCCTTCAGGGTTTTGAGTTAGGAATTTTTTATTTGAGGCTTGATTTGGTGTTTTGAGTTGATAAAACAAGTCTAAAAATGTTTTAAAAGGTTTCTATCCGGTTAATTTTGCAAGAAATTGCAAGAAAAATGAAAAATTTTAGAGAGAGAGAGAGAGCTTAGGTAACGCGGGTATGGAGAAAACGGTGAAGGGGTAAGTGAAAGTGAATAAGAAAACCTGGGAACGGTTTATACAAAAATGGTGAGCCATTTTCTGCAATCGGTGATCCGATAATTTCCAGAGAGCTTCAAATGAAAAATGATTGATTCGGTTGCCAATAACGGTGAAGGGTTAATAAAGGTTAGCTCTTTGTTTTTAATCGATTAACCATTTGTGAGAAACGGTTTGCTGATAATTTGTAGATAGCATTTGCTAGTTTATGTATTTAAACGGTAAACCATTTATTGTCAGATGGTTAGCCATTTATTTCAACTATGATTTCGCATATTTGTTTTAATTTTTGTCCAACAATTAATCCATTCCAAGATCATTTCATTGATCTGAAATGTTTTAAGGACCAATTTAATGCATGATTCATGAATGCACACAATTTAAACAACCAATAAGCAATCACATAATGAAAATAAAATAGACTTGATATCATATAAAGCTATGCTATTGTGCAATATTAATCATTCAAAGCTCATGCCTAATTTTAGTAAATTGTTCTTCATTAAGGGGTTTTGTGAAAATATCAGTGAGTTGTTTTTCGTTGAAACAAATTTTAATGAAATATCCCGTTTTTGAACATGATCTCTCAAGAAATGATGTCTAATCTCTATATGCTTGGTTCTTGAGTGTTGAATATGATTCTTTGAAAGATTTATGGCACTAGTATTAACACACTTGATAGAAATTTTATCAAGGTAAATACCATAGTCTCTAAGAGTTTGTTTCATCCATAAGGCTTGTGCACAACAACTTCCGGCTGCAATATACTCAGGCTCAGTAGTTGATAATGCAACCAAATTTTGTTTCTTACTAAACCAAGAGACTAGAGAGTGACTTAAAAAGTGACATGTTCCACTAGTGCTTTTTCTATCAACCTTATATTCGGCAAAATCGGCATCTGAATAACATGTTAAGTCTATATGTGTTCCCCTAGGATACCAAAGGCCAATATCTATAGTTTTACTCAAATAACGAAAAATCCCTTTCACTGCAAGCAGATGAGATTCTTTAGGACATGACTGAAATCTTGCGCACAAGCATAAACTAAACATAATGTCAGGCCTACTAGTAATTAAGTAAAGCAATGATCCGATCATACCTTGATAAGTTTTTATATCAACTTCTTTGCCTTTTTTATCCTTGTCAAGCTTGATTGTTGAGCTCATTAGAATACTTTTAATCTTTCCTTCTTCAAGTCCAAATCTCTTGAGTAAGTCCCTTAAATATTTGACTTGATTGATAAAGATTCCTTCTTCAATTTGTTTTATTTGAAGTCCAAGAAAGTACTTCAATTCTCTCATCATGCTCATCTCAATTTCTTTGTTCATATAAGATGAAAATTCCTTACACAAAAACTTATTAGTACAATCGAAAATAATATCATCAACATAAATTTGGACAATGAGAATGTCTTGATTCTTATGCTTAATGAAGAGAGTTGTATCAACCTTACCCATTGAAAAACCATTATCCAACAAGAAATTTTTAAGCCTATCATACTAAGCTCTAAGTGCTTGTTTTAAACCATACAAAACTTTTGTTAACTTATAAACATGATCTTGAAATTTCTCATTTTCAAAACTAGAGGGTTATTTCACATAAACTTCTTCCATAATATAACCATTTAAGAAAGCACTCTTGACATTCATTTGAAATAAAATGAAATCTTTATGACATGAAAATACTAAGAGCATTCTAATGGATTCTAATCTAGCTACAGGTGCAGATGTTTCATCAAAATCAATTCCTTCTTCTTGGTTGTAACATTGAGCCACCAATCTAGCTTTATTCCTTACAACCACACCGGATTCATCCATTTTATTTTTAAATACCCATTTAGTACCTATAATGGATTGATGTTCTGGTTTAAGAACTAATTCCCATACATTATTTCTCTCAAATTGATTCAACTCCTCTTGCATTGCCATAATCCAAGATTCATCATTTTTTGTATTCGAAAAGGATTTTGGTTCAATTTGAGATATAAATGCAGTATGCTCACAAGTATTTCTAAATGATGATCTAGTAGTTACACCTCGTGAGGGATCTCTTAAAATTAAATCTTTAGGGTGAGAAGAAACATACCTCCATTCCTTGGGGAGTGTTTGAAAAGTACCTTTATCTTGCTTCAAATTAGTTTCTTCTTGTTGCTCCTCTTGATTTTCACGTGATGTATCATATTGTTCATCTTCTAAAGATTCTTGTTGTAACTCTCCATCTGCATCATCATCAACAATAACTTTCTCCATAAAGGAAAGGTTAGATTCATCAAACGTAACATGCATTGATTCTTCCACAACCAAAGTTCTTTTATTATATACTCTAAAAGCTTTGCTTGAGTTTGATTAACCAAGAAAGATATCAACATCAGATTTTGAATCAAATTTACTAAGACTATCTTTTGTGTTCAAAATAAAACATTTGCATTCAAAAACTTTGAAATAACCAATATTAGGTTTTCTATCTTTCCAAAGCTCATAGGGAGTCTTATTGAGATAAGGTCTAATCAACACACGATTTAAAACATAACAAGTGGTATTGACAGCTTCGGCCAAAAAATACTTAGGCAAAGTATTTTCATTCAACATGGTCCTAACCATTTCTTGGATATACCTATTCTTTCTCTCAACAACTCCATTTTGTTATGGAGTCCTAGGTGATAAAAATTGACGCTCAATGCCAAAATCAATACAAAAATTCTCAAATGCATGATTTGTAAATTCTCCACTACGATCACTTTTAACACAAGAAATAGCATATCCCTTTTCACTTTCAACCTTTTTACAGAAAACTCTAAATGCATCAAAGACATCATCCTTATTAGCTAAGAACAATACCTATGTGTATATAGAATAATCATCCACAATTACAAATGCATAATATTTGCCACTTAAACTAGCATATCTAGAAGGTCTAAACAAATCCATGTGAAGTGATTGAAGTGGTTTTGAGGTAGAGACATGGTTCTTGTTTTTTAAAAAAGTTTTGATTTGTTTTCAAAATTAGCAAGCTTTACAAATTCTATCTTTTTGAAAACCGATTTTTGGAAGACCTTTAACCAAATCAATTTTTGAAAATTTTGAGATTAAATCCATACTTACATGTCCTAGTCTTCTATGCCATAGCCAACCATCATCATGCAATGCAGAAAAATATTTATCATGAGTAGATGCACATTCTATATCACTGGTATAAATATTACCACATCTATTTACAACAAACAAAACTTTGTTGTCACATACATTCTCAATAACACATCTAGATTTATCAAAAATAACTTTATAACCCTTATCACATAATTGACTAATACTAATCAAGTTGTGTTTCAAGTTTTCAACCAGACATACATTTTCAATTAGAGTTAAGGATACTTTACCGATATTACCAATTCTGAGAATCTTTCTTTTTGAATTGTCTCCAAAGGAAACATCTCCTTTACTTTCGATTTTAGTAAAACTTAAAAACCATGTATAATTTCCCGTCTTATGTCTTGAGCAACCACTATCCAAGTACCATTTATTATTCTTCTTCTTCAAACCCTGTAGAGAAAATCTGAAGTCTTAAGTACCCAAACATTTTTGGGTCTTTGAGTGTTAGCAATGGTTCTTTTTATAACTCAAACACATTTTATTCCATAATATGCATTTCTTTTAACATGGCATCTATATTTCATATGACCATTTTAATTGTAATAATAACATATAATCTTATGATCACTTGTGGATGTAGTTTTAACAGAATAATTCTTATAATATTTTTGTTTCAAGTTATGCTTATACCCAAGTCCTCCTTTATCAAACACACATTTTTGAGTGCTCAATAATTTTTCTAAGTTCTTTTGACCACTTGTAAATTTTAATATAATTTCATTGAGCTCATTACTCTTTTTCTTAAGCACTTCATTTTCCTTCATCAATTCATCAACATGTGATTTTTCATGCTCATATGAAATACTTTGTTTACCTTTAAATGATGCAATTCTATCATGCAACTTTTGATTATCTAACTCTAGTACTTTAATCTTTTCATTTAATGAATCATTGCATTTTTGTAAAGCATACTTTTCATTTGAAATTTCTAGCATTTTCTTTTTAAGGGATGCATTCCTTTTACCTATTCTTATCCAATCATCATGCAATTCTTTAAAGGCATTATGTGACTCGTTATATGTTGGAAGATCACTTACCTCATCAAGTTCATCAAATGATTCTTCCCTGTTGTCATGAGAGCTAGATTAGTCATCTCTTGTTGCTCTTTATCATCACTTATTTCCTCATTGATATCATCCCATGTGACTATCATTGCATTCTTCTTGAGCTTTTCGAGAAGAGGACACTCTGATTGTATGTGTCCGGGCTTCTTATATTTATAGCAAGTAATTGACTCATTCTTCTCCTTTTGATTCTTGTAGTTTCTGAACTTTCTCTGCTCACTAGTTTTCTTGTAGAATTTTCTGAATCTCCTAGCCAGAATAGCCATTTGCTCATCATCCAGTTCGCTTTCCTCATCAATTTCATGTTTTGAGGTTTTGAGAGCAATATTATTTTTTTCTTCTCTTCATTGCCTTTTTCTGCTGCCAAGTCTTCCTCATATGAAATAAAAGAACCAATTAAATCATCAATAGGTAAGGTATTTAAATCTTTGGCTTCATTAATGACAGTCCTCTTAGGTCTCCATTCCTTTGGTAGTGACCTAATAATTTTCTTAACTTTCTTGCTATTCAAAAAGGTCTTTCCTAGGGCTCCTAGAGTGTTCATTATGTCCGTAAATCTAGTATACATAGAATACACACTCTCATTTGTCCCATTTAGAACAATTCATTTTGTCGAGTGTATCTACTAATTTTAGACTCTTTCACTTGATTTGTGCTTTCATAAACAACTTTAAGTTTGTTCTAAATTTTATGAGCACTTTCACAACTAGACACTCTATGAAACTATTTCTTGTCAAGTGCACAAAATAAGGCATTCATAGCTTTGGAATTTAGAGAAACTTTTCTCTTTTCCAATTCATTCCACACAACAATTCAATCTATTGTCTTAATGAAAACAAAATAATAAATTTAATAAAGCACAATAATAAAAGAGTAAGGGAAGAGAGAGTAAACTCAATGATTTTTATGTGGTTTGGAACTGATAATTCCAATAAAAAGTGAATGGCGTGAAACACTTTAGAGGCAAGATGCTTGGATTCCTAAGTGTCGTAATTATATTTTATTGCTCAATCCCATTTTGTGTGAAATGATCTTGACTGATTTATTGAAACACTTTCACAAGCCACTAACCATTGTTTGAAGTGCATTCTTCCTGCATGTTCACAAGTGCAATGAGCAATGTCAGGTAAAGAAACACGATTGAAAAAAAAACTCATGCGTAGGAGATCCAAATTCACACGTCACTATTACTAGAAGAGAAAATACAAAAATTCACATGTCAGAATGTCACCACACTAAGATGGCCAAAAGCAATGATCATGAACAAACCATAAATTTGAGTTGCCTATAATATAGAACTTGTAAAAATGAGTGGGCCAAAACATGAAATACAGTACGTTATAGAAAAATCCTATAGTTTCTCACTCACTTCATATATTAATTATTTACTAACATGCAACTAAACCTATATAATATATTTAGGAGGCATTTGTAAAATAGATATTTGGATTTTATCTTTTTTCCTTTTATCTAGAACAGTCCAATCCTCCCCCCATTCTATATGAACCGGGCTTGGTCCTTAAACTTACAATAGTGATTTTATTGTCTCAACTAAATGATATTTATTTAAATAAATTACATGAAATATAGCTGGTTTGTAAGATTATATTATTTAATTTCATTAATTACAATAAACAAATATTAGATATATTTAGGCTTACACATTGAGATCTATTAGAATTTCGGTTAAATTAACATATTTTTCAAAATTTAGATGAAAAGACAAACACACATTGTATTTTTAAAATAAAGATATCCTTGTAAAGTTATAGATTATTAATTAAACAATTAATTAGTTTATTGATTATTTAGTATTCATTTAATTTATATAGTTTTCTTGGTCCAAGAGTATAAATTTATCAAGTTTACACCGTATATACATGAAACATAAGAATATGCATAGCATTTGTAGAATACAATTTTCATTTTGTTATAAAAATAATTTACCGTCACAAAATAACTAGCATTCCTAATATAATATTTGTATTTTTCTAATTTTTGCCTTTTCTTTAATCTCATATTAATTTACAGTAAAAATTATTTGTTGTTTAAATAAAAATACTAAAAAATATCACTTAGATTAAATTCTAATGATTTTATTTTCCTAATTATACTTGTAATTTGAATAATTTTGTATGAAGATAAATTTGAATTTATATAGTTTATATTAAGCTATATTATAATTGTATTTACAAACAAAACTGCTACTTAAAACTAAATTTTTAAAAACTACTCTTGTGATTTGCCAAATGATTCCTTTTTAAAGCTTACCATATATTAAAATTAACTTTTAATTTCTCAACATCACTATTGACCATCAACAATCCCAAACTGTTGTTACCAAGAAGCCTTGAGCGTGGTATTGTAGTGTATTAGCTATATTTCATTTTGCTATATTGCATAATATTTTATTGAGCTGTAAAGCTACACTAAGTTTAATGTAATATGCATTGTATTATATAAAATAATATTTCTATTTTATTATTTATATTAAATTAATAATTTAAGATTCATTTATGTTTATTATTATTTATATTCAACTAATAATTCAAACATTTTTAATTAAAATAAATAATTTTTACCACCAGCAACCACAAAGCCGCCGTACTTTAGTATCATTTAAACTATATTTTGATAACATTAAGATCATTATTATTAGGGGCTACACAATGGTGCAACTATTAGCAGCAAAAGAATATCATTCACCAATGTAGATCTACAGCCAAAGTTTCAACTTTCAAAATTGTTAACGTAAAATTTACAATAAAGAAAAACTTTGTTAATAACAATTGTACCATTACGTGGCCGCGACAATAGAAATTTTAATGGTACCAAATTTTAGTACAAACTACAAAGCAACGATAGAAATTTTAATAGTACCAAATTTTAGTGCAAAATACAAAGCAACGACCACATGCGCTTTCATTAGCACTATCACTAGCAACAACATATTCGAGTTTTTAATATTATTTAATATTATATATTTTTATTGTTTTCATTAAAGAAATTTAAAAAAAATTAATGTGATTAGTGTCCCTATTACACAAACCCCCTCCCCTAGGGTTTATTCAATGTTGTACTATTCATCCCATTATGGTGTATTACTAGCAGATTTACCGAACATGGAATAGCATTGCATTAGCTAATGCAATCCCATGTAATATGATGTGCTAAACACACCTGGAAAGTAATGAAAACTTTAAAGTTTTTTCTTCAATTTTCAATTCAATGTCAATACAAGTCCATTATAGTTCATAACCCCATGAGCATCAACGGGGCTTGTAAAGGAGACATATAACCACACAATTTAATGAGCAACAACACTTTGAAAAAGAGAGCTTGAAGAAATGTAAAATATGAACTTAGTTAACCAACAACATGGTGCAAACATAATAATTACACTGCGACTATTTTGCATCAACTAACCTAAATATTTGTTTTCTTTTGACACGAGGCAGTGCAAGATGTCAATCTTCACTCAACATATCCATGAAAAGGATAAGGAGAGAATATTGTTTGACGTGATTGCATCCTCTGCGTACAACCAGCACTGCATCAAGCAAAATTGAGCCTTCAGTAGTAGGGGCTGTAACGCATTGGCATTCTGAACCTGGGAATCTTCCTGCAAAACAAAGAAAGTGCCAAGGTACATCAATGTTAACAATTCACAGATGAAACATGAAGGACAAAAAAGTGTCATAAGTCAGTCCACAAGTTTGATGGCAATTGATAGATGCATACCCATAACCATAAGGAGAGTAGAGAAAAGGAGGTATAATTGCACCCCTAGATTGGTAGACCATGAAAGGGTTGGGTCGGCGAGGACGATGCTGTTTCATCCCAGGTACATTGGTCCGCTTAACTGTAACCTACATTGATATCAGAAAGCTATATATTGAACCATAGGTCAAAATAAAAGAAGAGAAGATGGAATCTTGAATGCAAACCACTCAGCAGCAGAAAGGAGTA
>NW_006262022.1:12622263-12623996 GCF_000493195.1 Citrus x clementina
CTTTTTTCCTTTTAAATGTAGATGAACAAAAAATATAAAATGTAGCTACAGCGGCATGGCTATATTGGGTCAAGATTTGTGTATATTGGATGGAGGCGCGCATGGAAGTTGTGGTACTATCAATTGACGACCATGAAGTTCAGATTCATTCAGATGAAGTGCTTCCTGAACAGCCTCTGACTGAAGAAATTCAACATATGCATAACCTTTTGGTTGGCCAAACTTATCAGTACGAATAGTGACCCTATTTACTGTCCCACACGACTGGAAATGCTGCTGTACTTCTTCAGGGGTGCAAGAATAATCCACCTGCAAATCTAGATTAATCCCAAGACTATTTGTGGCCAGTGAAGACGATATTATATCTATTTCAAAAATAGCCAAAAGCAGAAAGAGAGGTAGAAAGAATGGACTTAGAGCTGTATCAAAAAAATTCAAGTTGATTGGGATTTGTACAGAAAAACATATCATGATTGGTTGACAAAACAGTTAGAAGTTTTTTTCCAGAAAAATATGAAAACATGACACATGTTAAAGGTCAAGGTTTTTTCATAATGACCAAATAAAATCTGGCTTATAGGGTTACACATAGACTTTATGTCAAATGAACTTCAATTCCTGAAACGCGTCAACGAAAAGAAGGTAAAATTATTATTCTAAGAACATACATGTATGAAAAATTAAAAATGAATGACCATAATTAAGAGAATGAAACCCTTGCTAATACAAAATATAATCAATCATTCGGCTATGAAATCATAACTTCCATCATAATTTTTGTTTCCGAGTTTCTGATCGTTATTTTCCATGTAGAAAGTGATGGCTTAGGAAAAATTAGCAGGACAAAATCTTTCCAATTTTTTACTCTTTCAATTTACTCCATTCTATATGTATGGTGATGGAAGACTGCCGACTCAGATCTCTAAGATAAAACCTCATCAGATCTATCCTTCAGGTTCTAATGCTATACCAGTCATCTAACAGCAGTCAATTAGTTTGTTAATGGAGTCAGATCAACACTTCTAAAGACTAAAATGTAAACCAACTAACTATAGTTCTCACAACTTCTAAAGTCGTGTGTAGAGACATTCAAATAACTATCAAGCAGAAGAGATAATGGCATAAAGATTCTGCTACAACGTAATGCATGGTCTGGACGAAGACTGGTGGTTAAATAAGGCTACATCTAAGTCTTGGTTATTCAGCATAATCACCCTTTCAACTGGGTGATACGGACATTACAATATAGTAATCACTTTCCAATCAAAGCATTACAGAAGCCTAATGTAATTTGAGACATACGATGATGCTAAAAAGAATCAGTGGACAACAGATTTAACTCCATCTATGCCATTTAGGTATACAGATAAGTTTTCTGCTCAGAATTACAACTTTATTTTTCGCCAAATGAATGCAAATAACAATCATCATATGAAAAAAAAAAAATTACTTTACTATCATTGCCTATTGTTGATATAAAAACTCAAAGTTTTTAAAGTGCTTGATTTAAGAATCTTCACAACAGTCAGCATCAGGAATCAACAATGGATGACATATTTACAAAGCCACACAATAAGTTAGTGAATGAAGCCTTACATTGCCAACGAAGACCGATCGAGAATCTACTTCCTCTCGATTTGCCAGAGAGGAACCTCCAGCAGCAGGATCTATTGGCAAATGAAATCCAACATCTCACATAGATAAAGAAAGATTTATAGAGCAAACTAGATATG